>NW_027260589.1:0-6245 GCF_045791955.1 Oncorhynchus clarkii lewisi
GAAAAAATCGGGAAAAAATCGGAAAAAAATCGGAAAAAAATCGGAAAAAAATCGGAAAAAAATCGGAAAAAAATCGGAAAAAAAATCGGAAAAAAATCGGAAAAAAATCGGAAAAAAATCGGAAAAAATCGGAAAAAAATCGGAAAAAAATCGGAAAAAAATCGGAAAAAAATCGGAAAAAAATCGGAAAAAATCGGAAAAAATCGGAAAAAAATCGGAAAAAAATCGGAAGAAAAATCGGAAAAAAATCGGAAAAAAAATCGGAAAAAATCGGGAAAAAAATCGGAAAAAAATCGGAAAAAAATCGGAAAAAAATCGGGAAAAAATCGGAAAAAAATCGGAAAAAAAATCGGAAAAAATCGGAAAAAAATCGGAAAAAAATCGGAAAAAATCGGAAAAAAATCGGAAAAAATCGGAAAAAAATCGGAAAAAAATCGGAAAAAAATCGGAAAAAAATCGGAAAAAAATCGGAAAAAAAATCGGAAAAAAATCGGAAAAAAATCGGAAAAAATCGGAAAAAAATCGGAAAAAAATCGGAAAAAATCGGAAAAAAATCGGAAAAAAATCGGAAAAAAATCGGAAAAAAATCGGAAAAAAATCGGAAAAAATCGGAAAAAAAATCGGAAAAAAATCGGAAAAAAATCGGAAAAAAATCGGAAAAAAATCGGAAAAAAAATCGGAAAAAATCGGAAAAAAATCGGAAAAAAATCGGAAAAAAATCGGAAAAAATCGGAAAAAAATCGGAAAAAATCGGAAAAAATCGGAAAAAAATCGGAAAAAAATCGGAAAAAAATCGGAAAAAAATCGGAAAAAAATCGGAAAAAAATCGGAAAAAAATCGGAAAAAAATCGGAAAAAAATCGGAAAAAAATCGGAAAAAAAATCGGAAAAAATCGGAAAAAATCGGAAAAAAATCGGAAAAAAATCGGAAAAAAATCGGAAAAAAATCGGAAAAAAATCGGAAAAAAAATCGGAAAAAAATCGGAAAAAATCGGAAAAAAAATCGGAAAAAAATCGGAAAAAAATCGGAAAAAAATCGGAAAAAAATCGGAAAAAAATCGGAAAAAATCGGAAAAAAATCGGAAAAAAAATCGGAAAAAAATCGGAAAAAATCGGAAAAAATCGGAAAAAAATCGGAAAAAAATCGGAAAAAATCGGAAAAAAATCGGAAAAAAATCGGAAAAAATCGGAAAAAAATCGGAAAAAATCGGAAAAAAATCGGAAAAAATCGGGAAAAAATCGGAAAAAAATCGGAAAAAAAATCGGAAAAAAATCGGAAAAAAATCGGAAAAAAATCGGAAAAAATCGGAAAAAAATCGGAAAAAAATCGGAAAAAATCGGAAAAAAAATCGGAAAAAAATCGGAAAAAATCGGAAAAAAATCGGAAAAAAATCGGAAAAAAATCGGAAAAAAATCGGAAAAAAAATCGGAAAAAAATCGGAAAAAAATCGGAAAAAATCGGAAAAAAATCGGAAAAAAATCGGAAAAAAATCGGAAAAAAATCGGAAAAAATCGGAAAAAAAATCGGAAAAAAATCGGAAAAAATCGGAAAAAAATCGGAAAAAAATCGGAAAAAAATCGGAAAAAATCGGAAAAAATCGGAAAAAAAATCGGAAAAAATCGGAAAAAAATCGGAAAAAAATCGGAAAAAAATCGGAAAAAATCGGAAAAAAATCGGAAAAAAATCGGAAAAAAATCGGAAAAAATCGGAAAAAAATCGGAAAAAAATCGGAAAAAAATCGGAAAAAAATCGGAAAAAAATCGGAAAAAATCGGAAAAAAATCGGAAAAAAATCGGAAAAAAATCGGAAAAAAATCGGAAAAAAATCGGAAAAAATCGGAAAAAAATCGGAAAAAAATCGGAAAAAAATCGGAAAAAAATCGGAAAAAAAATCGGAAAAAATCGGAAAAAAATCGGAAAAAAATCGGAAAAAAATCGGAAAAAAATCGGAAAAAAATCGGAAAAAAATCGGAAAAAAATCGGAAAAAAATCGGAAAAAAATCGGAAAAAAATCGGAAAAAAATCGGAAAAAAATCGGAAAAAATCGGAAAAAAATCGGAAAAAAATCGGAAAAAATCGGAAAAAAATCGGAAAAAAATCGGAAAAAATCGGAAAAAAAATCGGAAAAAAATCGGAAAAAATCGGAAAAAAATCGGAAAAAAATCGGAAAAAATCGGAAAAAAATCGGAAAAAAATCGGAAAAAATCGGAAAAAAATCGGAAAAAAATCGGAAAAAAAATCGGAAAAAAATCGGAAAAAAATCGGAAAAAAATCGGAAAAAAATCGGAAAAAAATCGGAAAAAAATCGGAAAAAAATCGGAAAAAATCGGAAAAAATCGGAAAAAAATCGGAAAAAAAATCGGAAAAAAATCGGAAAAAAATCGGAAAAAATCGGAAAAAAATCGGAAAAAAAATCGGAAAAAAATCGGAAAAAAATCGGAAAAAAATCGGAAAAAAATCGGAAAAAAATCGGAAAAAAATCGGAAAAAAATCGGAAAAAAATCGGAAAAAAATCGGAAAAAAATCGGAAAAAAATCGGAAAAAAATCGGAAAAAAATCGGAAAAAAATCGGAAAAAAATCGGAAAAAAATCGGAAAAAATCGGAAAAAAATCGGAAAAAAATCGGAAAAAAATCGGAAAAAAATCGGAAAAAAATCAGAAAAAATCGGAAAAAAATCGGAAAAAAATCGGAAAAAAATCGGAAAAAAATCGGAAAAAAATCGGAAAAAAATCGGAAAAAAATCGGAAAAAAATCGGAAAAAAAATCGGAAAAAAATCGGAAAAAATCGGAAAAAAATCGGAAAAAAATCGGAAAAAAATCGGAAAAAATCGGAAAAAATCGGAAAAAAATCGGAAAAAAATCGGAAAAAATCGGAAAAAATCGGAAAAAAATCGGAAAAAAATCGGAAAAAAATCGGAAAAAAATCGGAAAAAATCGGAAAAAAATCGGAAAAAAATCGGAAAAAAATCGGAAAAAAATCGGAAAAAAATCGGAAAAAAATCGGAAAAAAATCGGAAAAAAAATCGGAAAAAAATCGGAAAAAATCGGAAAAAAATCGGAAAAAAATCGGAAAAATCGGAAAAAAAATCGGAAAAAAATCGGAAAAAAATCGGAAAAAAATCGGAAAAAATCGGAAAAAAATCGGAAAAAAAATCGGAAAAAAATCGGAAAAAAATCGGAAAAAAATCGGAAAAAAATCGGAAAAAATCGGAAAAAAATCGGAAAAAAATCGGAAAAAAATCGGAAAAAATCGGAAAAAAATCGGAAAAAAATCGGAAAAAATCGGAAAAAATCGGAAAAAAATCGGAAAAAAATCGGAAAAAATCGGAAAAAAATCGGAAAAAAATCGGAAAAAAATCGGAAAAAAATCGGAAAAAAATCGGAAAAAAATCGGAAAAAATCGGAAAAAAATCGGAAAAAAAATCGGAAAAAAAATCGGAAAAAATCGGAAAAAAATCGGAAAAAATCGGAAAAAAATCGGAAAAAAATCGGAAAAAATCGGAAAAAAAATCGGAAAAAAATCGGAAAAAAAATCGGAAAAAAATCGGAAAAAAAATCGGAAAAAAATCGGAAAAAAATCGGAAAAAAATCGGAAAAAAATCGGAAAAAAATCGGAAAAAAATCGGAAAAAATCGGAAAAAAATCGGAAAAAAATCGGAAAAAATCGGAAAAAAATCGGAAAAAAAATCGGAAAAAAATCGGAAAAAAATCGGAAAAAATCGGAAAAAAATCGGAAAAAAATCGGAAAAAAATCGGAAAAAAATCGGAAAAAATCGGAAAAAAATCGGAAAAAAATCGGAAAAAAATCGGAAAAAAAATCGGAAAAAATCGGAAAAAAATCGGAAAAAAATCGGAAAAAAATCGGAAAAAAAATCGGAAAAAAATCGGAAAAAAATCGGAAAAAAATCGGAAAAAAATCGGAAAAAATCGGAAAAAATCGGAAAAAAATCGGAAAAAAATCGGAAAAAATCGGAAAAAAATCGGAAAAAAATCGGAAAAAAAATCGGAAAAAATCGGAAAAAATCGGAAAAAAATCGGAAAAAAAATCGGAAAAAAATCGGAAAAAAATCGGAAAAAATCGGAAAAAAATCGGAAAAAAATCGGAAAAAATCGGAAAAAAATCGGAAAAAAAATCGGAAAAAAATCGGAAAAAAATCGGAAAAAAATCGGAAAAAAAATCGGAAAAAAATCGGAAAAAAATCGGAAAAAAATCGGAAAAAAAATCGGAAAAAATCGGAAAAAAATCGGAAAAAATCGGAAAAAAATCGGAAAAAATCGGAAAAAATCGGAAAAAAATCGGAAAAAAATCGGAAAAAAATCGGAAAAAAATCGGAAAAAAATCGGAAAAAATCGGAAAAAAAATCGGAAAAAAATCGGAAAAAATCGGAAAAAAATCGGAAAAAAATCGGAAAAAAATCGGAAAAAAATCGGAAAAAAATCGGAAAAAAATCGGAAAAAATCGGAAAAAAATCGGAAAAAAATCGGAAAAAAATCGGAAAAAAATCGGAAAAAAATCGGAAAAAATCGGAAAAAATCGGAAAAAAATCGGAAAAAAAATCGGAAAAAAATCGGAAAAAAATCGGAAAAAAATCGGAAAAAAAATCGGAAAAAAATCGGAAAAAAATCGGAAAAAAATCGGAAAAAAATCGGAAAAAAAATCGGAAAAAATCGGAAAAAAATCGGAAAAAAAATCGGAAAAAAATCGGAAAAAAATCGGAAAAAAATCGGAAAAAAATCGGAAAAAAATCGGAAAAAAATCGGAAAAAAATCGGAAAAAAAATCGGAAAAAAATCGGAAAAAAATCGGAAAAAATCGGGAAAAAATCGGAAAAAAATCGGAAAAAATCGGAAAAAAATCGGAAAAAAATCGAAGAAAAAATCGGAAAAAAATCGGAAAAAAATCGGAAAAAATCGGAAAAAAAATCGGAAAAAAATCGGAAAAAAATCGGAAAAAAATCGGAAAAAAAATCGGGAAAAAATCGGAAAAAAAATCGGAAAAAAATCGGAAAAAAATCGGAAAAAATCGGAAAAAAATCGGAAAAAAATCGGAAAAAAATCGGAAAAAAATCGGAAAAAAATCGGAAAAAAATCGGAAAAAATCGGAAAAAAATCGGAAAAAATCGGAAAAAAATCGGAAAAAATCGGAAAAAATCGGAAAAAAATCGGAAAAAAAATCGGAAAAAAATCGGAAAAAAATCGGAAAAAAATCGGAAAAAATCGGAAAAAAATCGGAAAAAAATCGGAAAAAAATCGGAAAAAAATCGGAAAAAAAATCGGAAAAAATCGGAAAAAATCGGAAAAAAATCGGAAAAAAATCGGAAAAAAATCGGAAAAAAATCGGAAAAAAATCGGAAAAAAATCGGAAAAAATCGGAAAAAAATCGGAAAAAATCGGAAAAAAATCGGAAAAAAATCGGAAAAAAATCGGAAAAAAAATCGGAAAAAAATCGGAAAAAATCGGAAAAAAATCGGGAAAAAATCGGAAAAAAATCGGAAAAAAATCGGAAAAAAATCGGAAAAAAATCGGAAAAAATCGGGAAAAAATCGGAAAAAAATCGGAAAAAAAATCGGAAAAAATCGGAAAAAAATCGGAAAAAAAATCGGAAAAAAATCGGAAAAAAAATCGGAAAAAAAATCGGAAAAAAATCGGAAAAAATCGGAAAAAAATCGGAAAAAAATCGGAAAAAAATCGGAAAAAAATCGGAAAAAAATCGGAAAAAATCGGAAAAAAATCGGAAAAAATCGGAAAAAAATCGGAAAAAAATCGGAAAAAAATCGGAAAAAAAATCGGAAAAAAATCGGAAAAAAATCGGAAAAAAATCGGAAAAAATCGGAAAAAAATCGGAAAAAAATCGGAAAAAAATCGGAAAAAAATCGGAAAAAAAATCGGAAAAAATCGGAAAAAAATCGGAAAAAAAATCGGAAAAAAATCGGAAAAAAATCGGAAAAAAATCGGAAAAAAATCGGAAAAAAAATCGAAAAAAATCGGAAAAAAATCGGAAAAAAATCGGAAAAAATCGGAAAAAAATCGGAAAAAAATCGGAAAAAAATCGGAAAAAAATCGGAAAAAATCGGAAAAAAAATCGGAAAAAAATCGGAAAAAAATCGGAAAAAAATCGGAAAAAATCGGAAAAAAATCGGAAAAAATCGGAAAAAATCGGAAAAAAATCGGGAAAAAATCGGAAAAAAATCGGAAAAAAATCGGAAAAAATCGGAAAAAAATCGGAAAAAAATCGGAAAAAAAATC
>NW_027260590.1:0-6175 GCF_045791955.1 Oncorhynchus clarkii lewisi
TCAACCACCACCACACTACCATCTCTCTGTCCACCACCACACTACCATCTCTCTGTCTACCACCACCACCACACTACCATATCTCTGTCTACCACCACCACACTACCATCTCTCTGTCTACCACCACACTACCATCTCTCTGTCTACCACCACCACACTACCATCTCTCTGTCTACCACCACCACACTACCATCTCTCTGTCTACCACCACCACACTACCATCTCTCTGTCCACCACCACACCTACCATCTCTCTGTCTACCACCACACTGCCATCTCTCTGTCTACCACCACACTACCATCTCTCTGTCTACCACCACCACACTAACATCTCTCTTTCTACCACCACCACACTACCATCTCTCTGTCTACCACCACACTACCATCTCTCTGTCTACCACCACCACACTACCATCTCTCTGTCTACCACCACACTACCATCTCTCTGTCTACCACCACCACACTACCATCTCTCTGTCTACCACCACCACCACACTATCATCTCTCTGTCTACCACCACACTACCATCTCTCTGTCTACCACCACCACACTACCATCTCTCTGTCCATCACCATACTACCATCTCTCTGTCTACCACCACCACACTACCATCTCTCTGTCTACCACCACCACACTACCATCTCTCTGTCTACCACCACCACACTACCATCTCTCTGTCTACCACCACCACACTACCATCTCTCTGTCTACCACCACCACACTACCATCTCTCTGTCTACCACCACACTACCATCTCTCTGTCTACCACCACCACACTACCATCTCTCTATCTACCACCACACTACAATCTCTCTGTCTACCACCACCACACTACCATCTCTCTGTCCATCACCACACTACCATCTCTCTGTCTACCAACACACTGCCATCTCTCTGTCTACCACCACCACACTACCATCTCTCTGTCTACCACCACCACACTACCATCTCTGTGTCCACCACCACACTACCATCTCTCTGTCTACCACCACCACACTACCATCTCTCTGTCTACCACCACCACACTACCATCTCTCTGTCTACCACCACACTACCATCCCTCTGTCCACCGCCACACTACCATCTCTCTGTCTACCACCACCACACTACCATCTCTCTGTCTACCACCACACTACCATCTCTCTGTCTACCACCACACTACCATCTCTCTGTCTACCACCACCACACTACCATCTCTCTGTCCACCACCACACTACCATCTCTCTGTCTACCACCACACTACCATCTCTCTGTCTACCACCACCACACTACCATCTCTCTGTCTACCACCACCACACTACCATCTCTCTGTCTACCACCACACTACCATCTCTCTGTCTACCACCACCACACTACCATCTCTCTGTCTACCACCACCACACTACCATCTCTCTGTCTACCACCACACTACCATCTCTCTGTCTACCACCACCACACTACCATCTCTCTGTCCACCACCACACTACCATCTCTCTGTCTACCACCACCACACTACCATCTCTCTGTCCACCACCACACTACCATCTCTCTGTCTACCACCACCACACTACCATCTCTCTGTCTACCACCAACACACTACCATCTCTCTGTCTACCACCACACTACCATCTCTCTGTCTACCACCACCACACTACCATCTCTCTGTCTACCACCACACTACCATCTCTCTGTCTACCACCACCACACTACCATCTCTCTGTCTACCTACCACCACCACACTACCATCTCTCTGTCTACCACCACACTACCATCTCTCTGTCTACCACCACCACACTACCATCTCTCTGTCCACCGCCACACTACCATCTCTCTGTCCATCACCACACTACCATCTCTCTGTCTACCACCACCACACTACCATCTCTCTGTCTACCACCAACACACTACCATCTCTCTGTCTACCACCACACTACCATCTCTCTGTCTACCACCACCAAACTATCATCTCTCTGTCTACCACCACACTACCATCTCTCTGTCTACCACCACACTACCATCTCTCTGTCTACCACCACCACCACACTACCTTCTCTCTGTCTACCACCACACTACCATCTCTCTGTCTACCACCACCACACTGCCATCTCTCTATCTACCACCACCACACTACCATCTCTCTGTCTACCACCACCACACTACCATCTCTCTGTCTACCACCACCACACTACCACCTCTCTGTCTACCACCACACTACCATCTCTCTGTCTACCACCACACTACCATCTCTCTGTCTACCACCACACTACCATCTCTCTGTCTACCACCACACTACCATCTCTCTGTCTACCACCACCACACTACCATCTCTCTATCTACCACCACACTACAATCTCTCTGTCTACCACCACCACACTACCATCTCTCTGTCCATCACCACACTACCATCTCTCTGTCTACCAACACACTGCCATCTCTCTGTCTACCACCACCACACTACCATCTCTCTGTCTACCACCACCACACTACCATCTCTCTGTCCACCACCACACTACCATCTCTCTGTCTACCACCACCACACTACCATCTCTCTGTCTACCACCACACTACCATCTCTCTGTCTACCACCACCACACTACCATCTCTCTGTCTACCTCCACACTACCATCTCTCTGTCTACCACCACCACACTACCATCTGTCTGTCTACCACCACCACCACCACACTACCATCTCTCTGTCTACCACCACCACACTACCATCTCTCTGTCCATCACCACACTACCATCTCTCTGTCTACCACCACACTACCATCTCTCTGTCTACCACCACCACACTACCATCTCTCTGTCTACCACCACCACACTACCATCTCTCTGTCCACCACCACACTACCATCTCTCTGTCTACCACCACCACACTACCATCTCTCTGTCTACCACCACACTACCATCTCTCTGTCTACCACCACCACACTACCATCTCTCTGTCTACCTCCACACTACCATCTCTCTGTCTACCACCACCACACTACCATCTCTCTGTCTACCACCACCACCACCACACTACTATCTCTCTGTCTACCACCACCACACTACCATCTCTCTGTCCATCACCACACTACCATCTCTATGTCTACCACCACCACACTACCATCTCTCTGTCTACCACCACACTACCATCTCTCTGTCTACCACCACCACACTACCATCTCTCTGTCTACCACCACACTACCATCTCTCTGTCTACCACCACACTACCATCTCTCTGTCTACCACCACCACACTACCATCTCTCTGTCTACCTCCACACTACCATCTGTCTGTCTACCACCACACTACCATCTCTCTGTCTACCACCACCACACTACCATCTCTCTGTCTACCACCACACTACCATCTCTCTGTCTACCACCACCACACTACCATCTCTCTGTCCATCACCACACTACCATCTCTCTGTCTACCACCACCACACTACCATCTCTCTGTCTACCTCCACACTACCATCTCTCTGTCTACCACCACACTACCATCTCTCTGTCTACCACCACCACACTACCATCTCTCTGTCCACCACCACACTACCATCTCTCTGTCTACCACCACCACACTACCATCTCTCTGTCTACCACCACACTACCATCTCTCTGTCTACCACCACCACACTACCATCTCTCTGTCTACCACCACACTACCATCTCTCTGTCTACCACCACACTACCATCTCTCTGTCTACCACCACCACACTACCATCTCTCTGTCTACCACCACACTACCATCTCTCTGTCTACCACCACCACACTACCATCTCTCTGTCCATCACCACACTACCATCTCTCTGTCTACCACCACCACACTACATCTCTGTCTACCTCCACACTACCATCTGTCTGTCTACCACCACACTACCATCTCTCTGTCTACCACCACCACACTACCATCTCTCTGTCTACCACCACACTACCATCTCTCTGTCTACCACCACCACACTACCATCTCTCTGTCCATCACCATACTACCATCTCTCTGTCTACCACCACACTACCATCTCTCTGTCTACCACCACCACACTATTATCCTCTGTCTACCACCACCACACTGCCATCTCTATGTCTCTACCACCACCACACTACCATCTCTCTGTCTACCACCACCACACTACCATCTCTCTGTCTACCACCACACTACCATCTCTCTGTCTACCACCACACTACCATAGCTCTGTCTACCACCACCACACTACCATCTCTCTGTCTACCACCACCACACTACCATCTCTCTGTCTACCACCACCACACTTCCATCTCTCTGTCTACCACCACCACACTACCATCTCTCTGTCTACCACCACACTACCATCTCTCTGTCCATCACCACACTACCATCTCTCTGTCTACCACCACACTACCATCTCTCTGTCTACCAACACCACACTACCATATCTCTGTCTACCACCACCACACTACCATCTCTCTGTCTACCACCGCACTACCATCTCTCTGTCTACCACCACCACACTACCATCTCTCTGTCTACCACCACACTACCATCTCTCTGTCTACCACCACCACACTACTATCTCTCTGTCTACCACCACACTACCATCTCTCTGTCTACCACCACCACACTACCATCTCTCTGTCTACCACCACCACACTACCATCTCTCTGTCCCACTCAGACACTCCAAATTTAGAAGCCACAGTTGAGCTTGTTTCACTCCTTTGCCCACTGCCCTTCTCCCTCCATCCATCTTTTTTTCTCCATCCCTCTATCCTACTACCAGCTTCCACCATGTCCATTGATTCTACAGCCAGTCCCCCTGCTCTTTATCCAATTCCCTCCAAACACAAGTGTGTGTGTGTGTGTGTTCATCTTCTTCAGTGGTTGAGTGGATGCAGCTGCCTCTTTAAATTATGCCCTTTCCTCATAAACTGAGTGTCCACCCCCCCCCCCCCCCCCCAGATTCATGACATATCAATCTGGTGTCATATCTCAAACATAACATCCCAATGCATAAACACGCGCACACACACTCAATGTGTGTGAAATCAAAGTAGTGCTGACTATGTGCATTGCGCTATTTGTGTGTGTGTGTGTGTGTGTGTGTGTGTGTGTGTGTGTGTGTGTACATACATGACAGGGCTGTTGTTTGTCTCTGTGTGGTGTTGCTGTTCTGGTTGCTCAGTGGAATAGAAGGAGTGTGTGTAACGCCACTTGCTGTAGCCAGTCACCTCTGCTGTCTAACGTGTGACTGACCTGGAGTCAGTGAAGCAAAGCAGTGATGCTTTTGTCTCTATACCTAGATGGGAGACACATTCACGCACTCACACGTTCAAACACTCACTCATACTTTCTCTCTCACTCTGTCCCTCTAATTCACTCACTCTAATGCCCTGGCTCATACTCTCTCTAACTCAATCAGTCACTCACTCAGTCACTCACTCAGTCACTCGCTCTCATGCTAACTGGCTCCTTCACTCTCCTTACCTCGTCTCACAGCATAACCTTTCTATGTATTTCTCTGGTTAGGCCTCCATTTGTCATTTTTGCGTGTGCCAGGCTATCCAGGGAAAGTCAACTTGGCAAGGTGTCGTATTCTCACATGGGGAGAGGGAACACAAGGTCCGTGCATGGGCAAGTTTAGAATGTTTTAGCTCCACACAAATAAGGGACAGTTCCCGTCTCCACACACTCTCAATGCGTGGCTGGTAGCCTTATGTCTGCCTCGCCGCACGCAGAATGGAATTCCTAACACAACGTGACAAAACAAGCTCCTGTTTTTTTTTTAAGTGTATCATCTTGATTTAAAATGTTTCACGATCCGCAACTTAATTGTTCTGAACCGCTAGCCGACCCACGGGTTGCATGTATGTTTTCATTCCACCTGCCAGCAGATGTTTTTGCGGCTCCCCCACGGGGAATCATGGGTATCTGACCCGATGCAGGGCTACTAATGATTAGGTCAAAAGGGTAAATGCAGCCAATATATTTATTACCTCTATGCTTCTTCTGTTGGGCTTCAGGTGACAATGCTTATTGATAATAGCATAGGCTATATGCATGGTCCAATATGTACAAATAATTCTAACAAATATAAAAAGGATCAGGGGGGACCACGGACCCCGGGCCCCCTAAACAGAGGGAAGAACCCAGACTTCAATAATATCCATATGTCTTTGAATAAAAGTATTATCGACTCAGTCAGACAGTCATTCAGATGCGTCTTCATAATGTCA
>NW_027260591.1:0-6172 GCF_045791955.1 Oncorhynchus clarkii lewisi
CTGTTTGTGTTATGGTGAGTGAATGAGGACCCAAAAGCGAACTAACTTAAACAGAGCTTCTTTAATAACCAAACATAGGTAGGCTCAGATAGACCGGCAGATTCCGACAGGACAGGACAAGGTTACAGCAAACATGACGATAGTCTGGCTCAGGCATGAAACACAACAAACAAGAATCCGACAAGGACAGGAACAGAAACAGAGAGAGATATAGGGACCTAATCAGAGGGAAAAAGGGAACAGGTGGGAAACGGGGTGAATGGGTAGTTAGAGGAGACAAGGAACAGCTGGGGGAAAGCGGGGGAGAAAAGGTAACCTAACAACGACCAGCAGAGGGAGACAGGGTGAAGGGAAAGGACAGAGACAAGACACAACATGACAGTACATGACAGTACCCCCCCACTCACCGAGCGCCTCCTGGCGCACTCGAGGAGGAAACCTGGCGGCAACGGAGGAAATCCTCGATCAGCGCACGGTCCAGCACGTCCCGAGAGGGAACCCAACTCCTCTCCTCAGGACCGTACCCCTCCCAATCTACGAGGTACTGGTGACCACGGCCCCGAGGACGCATGTCCAAAATTCTACGGACCCTGTAGATGGGTGCGCCCTCGACAAGGATGGGGGGGGGGGGGGGGAAGACGAGCGGGGGCGCGAAGGACGGGCTTGATGCAGGAGACATGGAAGACCGGGTGGACGCGACGAAGGTATCGCGGAAGAAGAAGTCGAACTGCGACAGGATTAATGACCCGAGAAATACGGAACGGACCAATGAACCGCGGGGTCAACTTGCGAGAAGCCGTCTTAAGGGGAAGGTTCTGAGTGGAGAGCCAAACTCTCTGACCGCGACAATATCTAGGACTCTTAGTTCTACGCTTATTAGCAGCCCTCACAGTCTGCGTCCTATAACGGCAAAGTGCAGACCTGACCCTCTTCCAGGTGCGCTCGCAACGTTGGACAAAAGCCTGAGCGGAGGGGACGCTGGACTCGGCGAACTGAGATGAGAACAGCGGAGGCTGGTACCCGAGGCTACTCTGAAAAGGAGATAGCCCGGTCGCAGACGAAGGAAGCGAGTTGTGGGCGTATTCTGCCCAGGGGAGCTGTTCTGACCAAGACGCAGGGTTACGAAAAGAAAGACTGCGTAAGATGCGACCAATAGTCTGATTGGCCCGTTCTGCTTGACCGTTAGACTGGGGGTGAAAGCCGGAAGAGAGACTGACGGAAGCCCCAATCAAACGGCAAAACTCCCTCCAAAATTGAGACGTGAATTGCGGACCTCTGTCCGAAACGACGTCTGACGGAAGGCCATGAATTCTGAAAACATTCTCGATGATGATTTGTGCCGTCTCTTTAGCAGAAGGAAGCTTAGCAAGGGGAATGAAATGAGCCGCCTTAGAGAACCTATCGACAACCGTAAGAATAACAGTCTTCCCCGCTGACGAAGGCAGTCCGGTGACAAAATCTAAGGCGATGTGAGACCACGGTCGAGAGGGAATAGGAAGCGGCCTGAGACGGCCGGCAGGAGGAGAGTTACCGGACTTAGTCTGCGCGCAGACCGAACAAGCAGCCACGAAACGACGCGTGTCATGCTCCCGGGTGGGCCACCAAAAACGCTGGCGAATGGAAGCAAGCGTACCCCGAACGCCAGGGTGGCCGGCTAACTTGGCAGAGTGAGCCCACTGAAGAACGGCCAGACGAGTAGGAACGGGAACGAAAAGAAGGTTCCTAGGACAAGCGCGCGGCGACGGGGTGTGAGTGAGCGCTTGTTTTACCTGCCTCTCAATTCCCCAGACAGTCAACCCGACAACACGCCCCTCAGGGAGAATCCCCTCGGGGTCAGTGGAGGCTACTGAAGAACTGAAGAGACGAGACAAAGCATCAGGCTTGGTGTTCTTAGAGCCCGGACGATAAGAAATCACGAACTCGAAACGAGCGAAAAACAGCGCCCAACGCGCCTGACGCGCATTAAGTCGTTTGGCAGAACGGATGTACTCAAGGTTCCTATGGTCAGTCCAAACGACAAAAGGAACGGTCGCCCCCTCCAACCACTGTCGCCATTCGCCTAGGGCTAACCGGATGGCGAGCAGTTCGCGGTTACCCACATCATAGTTACGTTCCGACGGCGACAGGCGATGAGAAAAATACGCGCATGGGTGGACCTTGTCGTCAGAGAGGGAGCGCTGAGAAAGGATGGCTCCCACGCCCACCTCTGACGCGTCAACCTCGACAACGAACTGTCTAGAGACGTCAGGTGTAACAAGGATAGGAGCGGATGTAAAACGATTCTTGAGGAGATCAAAAGCTCCCTGGGCGGAAACGGACCACTTAAAGCACGTCTTGACAGAAGTAAGGGCTGTGAGAGGAGCTGCCACCTGACCGAAATTACGGATGAAACGACGATAGAAGTTCGCGAAGCCGAGAAAGCGCTGCAGCTCGACGCGTGACTTAGGGACGGGCCAATCAATGACAGCTTGGACCTTAGCGGGATCCATCTTAATGCCTTCAGCGGAAATAACAGAACCGAGAAATGTGACGGAGGAGGCATGAAAAGTGCACTTCTCAGCCTTCACAAAAAGACAATTCTCTAAAAGGCGCTGGAGGACACGTCGAACGTGCTGAACATGAATCTGGAGTGACGGTGAAAAAATCAGGATATCGTCAAGGTAAACGAAAACAAAGATGTTCAGCATGTCTCTCAGGACATCATTGACTAATGCCTGAAAGACAGCTGGAGCGTTAGCGAGGCCGAAAGGAAGAACCCGGTATTCAAAGTGCCCTAACGGAGTGTTAAACGCCGTCTTCCACTCGTCCCCCTCCCTGATGCGCACGAGATGGTAAGCGTTACGAAGGTCCAACTTAGTGAAAAACCTGGCTCCCTGCAGGATCTCGAAGGCTGAAGACATAAGAGGAAGCGGATAACGATTCTTCACTGTTATGTCATTCAGCCCTCGATAATCTATGCAGGGGCGCAGAGACCCGTCCTTCTTCTTGACAAAAAAAAACCCCGCTCCGGCGGGAGAGGAGGAGGGGACTATGGTACCGGCGTCAAGAGCTACAGACAAATAATCTTCGAGAGCCTTACGTTCGGGAGCCGACAGAGAGTATAGTCTACCCCGGGGGGGGGTGGTTCCCGGAAGGAGATCAATACTACAATCATACGACCGGTGTGGAGGAAGAGAGGTGGCCCTGGACCGACTGAACACCGTGCGCAGATCGTGATATTCCTCCGGCACCCCTGTCAAATCACCAGGCTCCTCCTGTGAAGAAGAGACAGAGGAAACAGGAGGGATAGCAGACATTAAACATTTCACATGACAAGAGACGTTCCAGGAGAGGATAGAATTACTAGACCAATTAATGGAAGGATTATGACAAACTAGCCAGGGATGGCCCAAAACAACAGGTGTAAAAGGTGAACGAAAAATTAAAAAAGAAATGGTTTCACTATGATTACCAGAAACAGTGAGGGTTAAAGGTAGCGTCTCACGCTGAATCCTGGGGAGAGGACTACCATCCAGGGCGAACAAGGCCGTGGGCTCCTTTAACTGTCTGAGAGGAATGTCATGTTCCCGAGCCCAGGTCTCGTCCATAAAACAGCCCTCCGCCCCAGAGTCTATTAAGGCACTGCAGGAAGCTGACGAACCGGTCCAGCGTAGATGGACCGACAAGGTAGTGCAGGATCTTGAAGGAGAGACAGGAGTAGTAGCGCTCACCAGTAGCCCTCCGCTTACTGACGAGCTCTGGCCTTTTACTGGACATGAAGTGACAAAATGACCAGCGGAACCGCAATAGAGACAGAGGCGGTTGGTGATTCTCCGTTCCCTCTCCTTAGTCGAGATGCGGATACCTCCCAGCTGCATGGGCTCAGCACCCGAGCCGGCAGAGGAAGATGGTAGTGATGCGGAGAGGGAGGCGACGGAGAGCGCGAGCTCCTTTCCACGAGCTCGGTGACGAAGATCAACCCGTCGCTCAATGCGAATAGCGAGTTCAATCAAGGAATCCACGCTGGAAGGAACCTCCCGGGAGAGAATCTCATCCTTTACCTCTGCGCGGAAACCCTCCAGAAGACGAGCGAGCAAGGCCGGCTCGTTCCAGCCACTGGAGACAGCAAGAGTGCGAAACTCAATAGAGTAGTCTGTTATGGATCGATTGCCTTGACATAGGGAAGACAGGGCCCTGGAAGCCTCCTCCCCAAAAACAGATCGATCAAAAACCCGTATCATCTCCTCCTTAAAGTCCTGATACTGGTTAGTACACTCAGCCCTTGCCTCCCAGATTGCCGTGCCCCACTCACGAGCCCGTCCAATAAGGAGAGATATGACGTAGGCGACACGAGCAGTGCTCCTGGAGTAAGTGTTGGGCTGGAGAGAAAACACAATATCACACTGGGTGAGGAACGAGCGGCATTCAGTGGGCTCCCCAGAGTAACACGGCGGGTTATTGATTCTGGGCTCCGGAGATTCGAAAGCCCTGGAAGTGGCCGGTGGATCGAGGCGGAGATGGTGAACCTGTTCTGTGAGGTTGGAGACTTGGGTGGCCAGGGTCTCAACGGCATGTCGAGCAGCAGACACTTCCTGCTCGTGTCTGCCTAGCATCGCTCCCTGGATCCCGACGGCTGAGTGGAGAGGATCCGAAGTCGCTGGGTCCATTCTTGGTCGGATTCTTCTGTTATGGTGAGTGAATGAGGACCCAAAAGCGAACTAACTTAAACAGAGCTTCTTTAATAACCAAACATAGGTAGGCTCAGATAGACCGGCAGATTCCGACAGGACAGGACAAGGTTACAGCAAACATGACGATAGTCTGGCTCAGGCATGAAACACAACAAACAAGAATCCGACAAGGACAGGAACAGAAACAGAGAGAGATATAGGGACCTAATCAGAGGGAAAAAGGGAACAGGTGGGAAACGGGGTGAATGGGTAGTTAGAGGAGACAAGGAACAGCTGGGGGAAAGCGGGGGAGAAAAGGTAACCTAACAACGACCAGCAGAGGGAGACAGGGTGAAGGGAAAGGACAGAGACAAGACACAACATGACAGTACATGACAGTATGGTATTTGTTTAATAGCCTACTGAGTCTGTGAGCACTAAGCCTCATGCATCGGCAAAATGTTGAATTAAGCAATTTCACAGATTCGGTTGTTTTTAATATTTGCTATGATGTAATAATGGCTTTATAATTTTTAGTCGTTAGAACAGACTGGTATTGCTTAACATTTGCTTAACCTTTTGCGCGTAGGGGGCAGTATTTTCGTTTTTGGATAAAAAACGTACCCATTTGAAACGGCCTATAGGTCAGCCCTATTTGTCACATGAATATGCATATAATTGTCAGATTAGGATAGCAAAACACTCTAAAGTTTCCAGAACTGTAAACAAGAAGTTTCCAGAACTGTAAAGAAGAAGTTTCCAGAACTGTAAGGAAGAAACTAAATGGCTGAAATGATATTGCGTCTTCAGCATGGACAGCACAATAAACACTTGCTGTTATGTGGTGCCTTTTCGCTGCAGTAGGGAGGAGAGCGAGACAACGTGCACCTGTCACACAGGCACTCGCTGTCATTTCTTTTAATACAGTGTCACCATCGGGCTCTTTCTTGAGTCATTTGTGTGTCTTAATTATTTAATTAAACAGTGTGCTTAAAGCATCAGACAAGCTCAGTGCCTATGTAGGTGATTGTATTCAAACACATAGGCTGTGTCTGATATGGAAAAATACATTTTAACATTAGAACAGGATGACTCTCGGTCGACAATTTTTTTTGTTGTTGTCGGGGACAGCCCTGCAACCAGTCTTACCCTTGCTCTACTCAAAGGGCTGTATTGGAATGGCTTCATACAGTATCTACGTGTTAATCATTGACTGTATTGTCTTTTTAGGCCAAGAGGACCAAGAGAAACAAAGTGGAGCAAATCACTGATACAGATGCAGGTCATAAATGAAACTCTAATTTCACTGAATGTAATCCTTTTGCATGTAAATGTAATTTAGTATGGACATATATTGAGCAGAGAACTAATAGCAGAGTGCACGTTATACTTTCTTGGCTACTTAACTTCACAAAGTTGGCTAATACATATTTGCCTCAGAAGGTTACATGTTTTCTGACTTCTTTACCTTGGTGAATGCTGCTTTGCACACAGGTCCCTCTACATCTGTGGAATTCTCTGGA
>NW_027260592.1:0-6148 GCF_045791955.1 Oncorhynchus clarkii lewisi
TTATATCTTTATGTTTGAAGCCTGAAATGTGGCAAAAGGTCGCAAAGTTCAAGGGGGCCGAATACTTTCGCAAGGCACTGTAGTGGAGTGGTAATGCGCATATGCAAGCGGTTGCTCCTGACGCCACTTGGGTACACTGCAGCATCCCCAAAGAGGCTTTTGCTTCCAAGGGAATGCCTGACAGCTTGAAAGACGGTTTGGACACTGCAGTGAAAATTGTTAACTTTGTAAAGCAAGGCCCCTGAATACACATGTATTTTCTGCAGTATGCAATGATATGGACAGTGACCATGTAACACTTTTACAACATACAGCGATGTGCTGGTTATCAAGGGGCAAAGTATTGACACATATTTTTTTAAATTGAGAGACTAGCTTAAAGTTTTCTTTAATGACCATTTTCACTGGTCTGACCGCTTGCATGATGACGAGTTTCACACGACTGGCATGTCTGGGAGATGTTTTTTCTTGCCTGAATGATCTGAATCTAGGATTACAGGGACTCTGCAACTATATTCAATGTGAGGGACAAAATTGAGGCTATGATTAAGAAGTAGGAGCTTTTTTCTGTCTGCATTAACAAGGACTACACAAAGGTCTTTCCATCATTGTCTGATTTTTGTTTTTTTTGTTTTGTGTGTGCAATTACGCAGGTACTTTCCCGAAACGGACGTCACAAACAACTGGATTCGTTATCCTTTTCATCCCCTGCCCCCAGTCCACCGATATCTGAACAAGATTGGGTCAAACGTTTCGGTTGGCTTCCACAAGCTTCCCACAATAAGTTGGGTGAATTTTGGCCCATTCCTCCTGACAGAACTGGTGTAACCGAGTCAGGTTTGTAGGCCTCCTTGCTCACACACGCTTTTTCAGTTCTGCCCACAAAGGATGTGCAAGTAGAAATACTGGTGCCCAATAGAGCAGAAAAACCAAAAACAAATATGGGGATAAGGTAGGTAGTTGGATGTGCTATATACAGATGGGCTGTTCACAGCAGCTGTCCTTTGCTGTTGTTCTGGGATTTATTTGCACTTTTCACACAAGTATGTTTATCTCTAGGAGACAGAACACGTCTCCTTCCTGAGCGGTATGACGGCTGCGTGGTCCCATGGTGTTTATACTTGCGTACTATTGTTTGTACATATGAACGTGGTATCTTCAGGCATTTGGAAATTGCTCCCAAGAATGAACCAGACTTGTGGGAGGTCTAAAATTGTTTAGCTGATATCTTTTTTCACATGATGTCAAGCAAAGAGGAACTGAGTTTGAAGGTAGGCCTTGAAATGCATCCACAGGTACACCTCCAATTGACTCAAATTATATCAATTAGCCTTTCAGAAGCTTCTAAAGCCATGACAACATTTTCTGGAATTGTCCAAGCTGTTTAAAGGCACAGTCAACTTAGTGTATTTTATCTTCTGACCCACTGAAATTGTGATTAAGTGAAATAATCTGTAAACAATTGTTGTAAAAATTACTTGTCATGCACAAAGTAGATGTCCTAACTGACTTTCCAAAACTATAGTTGGTTAACAAACAATGTGTCGAGTGGTTGAAAAACTAGTTTTAATAACTCCAACCTAAGTGTATGTAAACTTCTGACTTCAACTGTACCATTACAGAAGGTAAAGTAAAAACCCAAACAGGTCTGTGCATCAACACCGGTATATTTAATCCTTAAAGCCGAGGGCGTGTTGTATATGGCAAATATACCATGGCTTAGGGCTGTTAACTACGACGCAACGCGAAGTGCCTGGATACAGCCCTTAGCCATGGTATATTGGCCATATACCACAAACCCCCGAGGTGCCTTATTGCTATTATAAACTGGTTACCAATGTAATTAGTAAAAAAAAAATGTTCAGTCATCCCCTGGTGTATGGTCTGATATACAATGCCTGTCAGCAATTCGGCATTCAGGGCTCCAGCCACCCAGTTCATGAAGTTAAATAAGCTATACGGCCCACCCCTAATATCATAGTGTAACATTTACCCCCAAGGAGACGAGGACATTATTGTTCCTCCACACGTCTATCCAATCCTCTGAGGTCCAGACAAAAGCCAAGGGGTTAAGGACTTGTTTTCAATTTGGAACTCAATCATCTTCACGATTATAATAACCTTGGGTGGGTTTGAGCCTGATGAGGAAAACCGTGTGGGCAACCAGCCCCTTCTCAGCTCCTCATCTGCCCAATCATCATCTACATAATTGTTAACCATGCCTCACATATAGCTTTTCTTAGGGCTGTCCCCTTCAGTTGTCTGAATCTGTTCTTTCGACCAATCGATTGTATTTTTCCATACACAGTGTATTCAGGCCACTTCCCTTTTTCCACATTTTGTTACGTTACAGCCTTATTCTAAAATTGAAGCATTTTATTCAATCCATCTACACAAAATACCCTATTGAGAAAGTGAAAACAGGTAAAAACATACCTTATTTATAGAAGTATTCAGACCCTTTGCAATGACACTTGAAATTGAGCTCAGGTGCATCCCGTTTCCATTGATCATGCTTGATGTTTCTACAACTTGACTGGAGTCCACCTGTGATAACTACATTTTATTGTACATGATTTGGAAAGGCACACACCTGTCTATAATTAGGTCCCATAGTAGACAGTGCATGTCAGAGCAAAAACCAAGCAATGAGGTCGAAGGAATTGTTCGTAGAGCTGTGAGACTAGATTGTGTCGAGGCATAGATCTGGGGGAGGCTACCAGATGGAAGACACTCTTCATGACCCCATGTGTGTTATTTCATAGTTTATGCCATCACTATTAGTTAACAACGTGGAAAATAGTAAAAATAAAGATATCCTTGAACGAGTAGGTGTGTCAACTTTTGACTGGTAAAGTGTGTGTGTGTGTGTGTGTGTGCGAGATCTTTTTTTGTTGAGATATATATATATAAATAAAAGTGTGTGTGTGTGTGAGATCTTTTTTTGTTGAGAGATATGTGTGTGTGTATATGTCCCTTTTTCAGCACCCTGTCGTTCAACGATAATTCGTAAAAATCCAAATAACTTCACAGATCTTCATTGTAAAGGGTTTAAACTCTTTCCCATGCTTGTTCAATGAACCATAAACAATTAATGAACATGCACCTGTCGACGGGACGTTAAGACTCTAACAGCTTGTTGACTGAGCTTGTTGTCATTGCCTGCAATCTCAATGCTGTGCGTTGCAGGCAAGACATCCTCCTCCCTCACGTGGTTCCCTCACGTGGTACCCTTCCTGCAGGCTCATCCTGACATGACCCTCCAGCATAACTCCAGCCATACTGCTCGTTCTGTGCATGATTTCCTGCAAGACAGGAATGTCAGTGTTATGCCATGGCCAGCGAAGAGCGTGGATCTCAATCCCATTGAGCACATCTGGGACCTGTTGGCTCGGAGGGTGAGGGCTAGGTGCCATTCCCCACCCCCTTTACAGAAATGTCCGCGAACTTGCAGGTGCCTTTGTGGAAACATCTCACAAAAAGAACTGGCAAATCCGGTGCAGTCCATGAGGAGGAGATGCACAGCAGTGCTTAATGCAGCTGGTGGCCACAGCAGATACTAACTTATTTTGACCACCCCTTTCTTCAGGGAGCAACTTAATCAATTTCTGTTAGTCACATGTCTGTGGAACTTGTTCAGTTCATGTCTCAGTAAATATGTTCATACAAATATTTACATATTAATTTTGCTGAAAATAAATGCAGTTGACCGTTAGAGGGCGTCTTTTTTTTTGCTGAGATGTAGAGTTGAAGTCGGAAGTTTATATACACTTAGGTTGGAGTCATTAACACTCGTTTTTCAACCACTCCACAAATTTCTTGTGAACAAACTATAGTTTTGGCAAGTAGGATATCTACTTAATTTTTCCAACATTTGTTTACAGATTATTTAACTTAATTCAGCCTATCATAAGTTTCTAAAGCCAATTGACATCGTTTGAGTCAATTGGAGGTGTACCTGTGGATGTATTTCAAGCCCTACCTTCAGACTCAGTGCCTCTTTGCTTGACATCATGCAAAAGAAATCAGCCAAGACCTCCAAGTCTGGTTCATCCTTGGGAGATATTTACAAATGCCTGACGGTACTATGTTCATCTATGCAAACAATAGTACGCAAGTATAAACACCATGGCGCCGTCATACCGCTCAGGAAAGAGATGCCTTTTGTCTACTAGAGATTAATGTACTTTGGTGCAAAAAGTGCAAGTCATTCCCAGAACCTTGTGAAGATCCAGAAGGAAACAGGCACAAAAGTATCTATATCCACAGTAAATTGAGTCCTATATCAACATAATTTGAAAGGCCGCTCAGCAAGGAAGAAGCCACTGCGCCAAAACCACCGTTAAAAGAAGCCAGACTACGGTTTGCAACTGCACATGGGTACAAAGATTGTACTTTTTGAAAAAATTTCCTCTGGTCTGATGAAACAAATAGAACTGTTTGGCCATAATGACCTTCAGTATGTTTGGAGGAAAAAGGGTGAGGCTTGCAAGCCGAAGAACACCAGCAGTAAAGTGCGGGGGTGGCAGCATCATGTTGTGGGGGGTGCTTTGCTGCGGGATTGACTGGTGCACTTCACAAAATAGATGGCGTCATGAGGGAGGAAACTTATGTGGATATACAGTGCCTTGCGAAAGTATTGGGCCCCCTTGAACTTTGCGACCTTTTGCCACATTTCAGGCTTCAAACAAAGATATAAAACTGTATTTTTTTTGTGAAGAATCAACAACAAGTGGGACACAATCATGAAGTGGAACAACACTTATTGGATATTTCAAACTTTTTTAACAAATCAAAAACTGAAAAATTGGACGTGCAAAATTATTCAGCCCCTTTAAGTTAATACTTTGTAGCGCCACCTTTTGCTGCGATTACAGCTGTAAGTCGCTTGGGGTATGTCTCTATCAGTTTTGCACATCGAGAGACTGACATTTTTTCCCATTCCTCCTTGCAAAACAGCTCGAGCTCAGTGAGGTTGGATGGAGAGCATTTGTGAACAGCAGTTTTCAGTTCTTTCCACAGATTCTCGATTGGATTCAGGTCTGGACTTTGACTTGGCCATTCTAACACCTGGATATGTTTATTTTTGAACCATTCCATTGTAGATTTTGCTTTATGTTTTGGATCATTGTCTTGTTGGAAGACAAATCTCCGTCCCAGTCTCAGGTCTTTTGCATTCTTCCAGAATGGTCCTGTATTTGGCTCCATCCATCTTCCCATCAATTTTAACCATCTTCCCTGTCCCTGCTGAAGAAAAGCAGGCCCAAACCATGATACTGCCACCACCATGTTTGAGAGTGGGGATGGTGTGTTCAGGGTGTTGCTTTTACGCCAAACATAACGTTTTGCATTGTTGCCAAAAAGTTCAATTTTGGTTTCATCTGACCAGAGCACCTTCTTCCACATGTTTGGTGTGTCTCCCAGGTGGCTTGTGGCAAACTTTAAACGCCACTTTTTATGGATATCTTTAAGAAATGGCTTTCTTCTTGCCACTCTTCCATAAAGGCCAGATTTGTGCAATATACGACTGACTGATTGTTGTCCTATGGACAGAGTCTCCCACCTCAGCTGTAGATCTCTGCAGTTCATCCAGAGTGATCATGGGCCTCTTGGCTGCATCTCTGAACAGTCTTCTCCTTGTATGAGCTGAAAGTTTAGAGGGACGGCCAGGTCTTGGTAGATGTGCAGTGGTCTGATACTCCTTCCATTTCAATATTATCACTTGCACAGTGCTCCTTGGGATGTTTAAAGCTTGGTAAATCTTTTTGTATCCAAATACGGTTTTACTTCTTCACAACAGTATCTCGGACCTGCCTGGTGTGTTCCTTGTTCTTCATGATGCTCTCTGCGCTTTTAACGGACCTCTGAAACTATCACAGTGCAGGTGCATTTATACGGAGACTTGATTACACACAGGTGGATTGTATTTATCATCATTAGTCATTTAGGTCAACATTGGATCATTCAGAGATCCTCACTGAACTTCTGGAGAGAGTTTGCTGCACTGAAAGTAAAGGGGCTGAATAATTTTGCACGCCCAATTTTTCAGTTTTTGATTTGTTAAAAAAGTTTGAAATATCCAATATATGTCGTTCCACTTCATGATTGTGTCCCACTTGTTTTTGATTCTTCACAAAAAAATACAGTT
>NW_027260593.1:0-6084 GCF_045791955.1 Oncorhynchus clarkii lewisi
GAGGGTTAAATACACATCAAATAATGAGGGAATGTAAACAAGGTGTGCGGGACAAACAAGACAAAACAAATGGAAAATGAAAAGTGGATCGAATGAAAAGTGCATCGGCGATGGCTAGAAGACCGGTGACGTCGACCGCGGAACGCCGCCCGAACAAGGAGAGGTACCGACTTTGGTGGAAGTCGTGACATTACCAGAGATCAACAGTAAATCATGCTGTGACAGAGGACAGAGACAACATTACCAGAGATCAACAGTAAATCATGCTGTGACAGAGGACAGAGACAACATTACCAGAGATCAACAGTAAATCATGCTGTGACAGAGGACAGAGACAACATTACCAGAGATCAACAGTAAATCATGCTGTGACAGAGGACAGAGACAACATTACCAGAGATCAACAGTAAATCATGCTGTGACAGAGAACAGGGAAAACAAGTCAAAGTTACAATAATCAAGTCCTAGTCACAATAATCAAGTCCTAGTCACAATAATCAAGTCCTAGTTACAATAATCAAGTCCTAGTCACAATAATCAAGTCCTAGTTACAATCACCAAGTCCTAGTCACAATCATCATTGCTATGTTTACAACCAAGTGCTGCAAAATTGACTCTGTGCTTATTTTTTTTCTCATTTTCATTATCAGTCAACGTCAATTCTGAGGTAACAAAACTGGGCTTTGTTTTAAGGGCTCAGGCTCTGAAACCAATACGGAGAGAGTGTTTGCATGAATCAGTTTTGTGTTCTCTCTGTCTATTAAATGTTTCTCTATCTGTCTCTCTCTCTATACGTTGGATAAGGTTCAGTTATCCCTGGCCCCCCCAGGTTTGCTCTGGGACCACTAAATGATGATCATATTACTTGGAGTTCTCCCAATGTTTCTCTTGACTACGTGGCCTCACATTCTTCTGCTTCCTAATACACACCAATTATCAGATTAGACAGGGCTTAAGAGACTGTTTGGTTTTCACAACCCTGGATGAGAGCTTAACATTAGGAGATTTCCTCATGGAGAGAAACACAACTACTCGATCAGCAGGTTGGTTGGACACCCACTCACTGGTGTCTGGAACTAGGGTGACTCCTGTTAGGTAAACATCTGGTGTCTGGAACTAGGGTGACTCCTGTCAGGTAAACATCTGGTGTCTGGAACTAGGGTGACTCCTGTCAGGTAAACATCTGGTGTCTGGAACTAGGGAGACTCCTGTCAGGTAAACATCTGGTGTCTGGAACTAGGGTGACTCCTGTCAGGTAAACATCTGGTGTCTGGAACTAGGGTGACTCCTGTCAGGTAAACATCTGGTGTCTGGAACTAGGGAGACTCCTGTCAGGTAAACATCTGGTGTCTGGAACTAGGGAGACTCCTGTCATGTAAACATCTGGTGTCTGGAACTAGGGTGACTCCTGTCAGGTAAACATCTGGTGTCTGGAATTAGGGTGACTCCTGTCAGGTAAACATCTGGTGTCTGGAACTAGGGTGACTCCTGTCAGGTAAACATCTGGTGTCTGGAATTAGGGTGACTCCTGCCAGGTAAACATCTGGTGTCTGGAACTAGGGTGACTCCTGTCAGGTAAACATCTGGTGTCTGGAAGTAGGGTGACTCCTGTCAGGTAAACATCTGGTGTCTGGAACTATCTGGTGGGAGACTCCTGTCAGGTAAACATCTGGTGTCTGGGACTAGGGTGACTCCTGTCAGGTAAACATCTGGTGTCTGGAACTAGGGAGACTCCTGTCAGGTAAACATCTGGTGTCTGGAACTAGGGTGACTCCTGTCAGGTAAACATATGGTGTCTGGAACTAGGGTGACTCCTGTCAGGTAAACATCTGGTGTCTGGAACTAGGGAGACTCCTGTCAGGTAAACATCTGGTGTCTGGAACTAGGGTGACTCCAGTCAGGTAAACATCTGGTGTCTGGAACTAGGGTGACTCCTGTCAGGTAAACATCTGGTGTCTGGAATTAGGGTGACTCCTGTCAGGTAAACATCTGTTGTCTGGAATCTGGTGTCTTAGGGTGACTCCTGTCAGGTAAACATCTGGTGTCTGGAACTAGGGTGACTCCTGTCAGGTAAACATCTGGTGTCTGGAAGTAGGGTGACTCCTATCAGGTAAACATCTGGTGTCTGGAACTAGGGTGACTCCTGTCAGGTAAACATCTGGTGTCTGGGACTAGGGTGACTCCTGTCAGGTAAACATCTGGTGTCTGGAACTAGGGTGACTCCTGTCAGGTAAACATCTGGTGTCTGGAATTAGGGTGACTCCTGTCAGGTAAACATCTGGTGTCTGGCACTAGGGTGACTCCTGTCAGGTAAACATCTGGTGTCTGGAACTAGGGTGACTACTATCAGGTAAACATCTGGTGTCTGGAAGTAGGGTGACTCCTATCAGGTAAACAGCTAGTGTCTGGAACTAGGGTGACTACTGTCAGGTAAACATCTGGTGTCTGGAATTAGGGTGACTCCTGTCAGGTAAACATCTGGTGTCTGGAACTAGGGTGACTCCTGTCAGGTAAACATCTGGTGTCTGGAATTAGGGTGACTCCTGCCAGGTAAACATCTGGTGTCTGGAACTAGGGAGACTCCTGTCAGGTAAACATCTGGTGTCTGGAACTAGGGTGACTCCTGTCAGGTAAACATCTGGTGTCTGGAACTAGGGTGACTCCTGTCCGGTAAACATCTGGTGTCTGGAATTAGGGTGACTCCTGTCAGGTAAACATCTGTTGTCTGGAATTAGGGTGACTCCTGTCAGGTAAACATCTGGTGTCTGGGACTAGGGTGACTCCTGTCAGGGAAACATCTGGTGTCTGGAACTAGGGTGACTCCTGTCAGGTAAACATCTGGTGTCTGGAAGTAGGGTGACTCCTATCAGGTAAACATCTGGTGTCTGGAACTAGGGTGACTCCTGTCAGGTAAACATCTGGTGTCTGGGACTAGGGTGACTCCTGTCAGGTAAACATCTGGTGTCCTGAACTAGGGTGACTCCTGTCAGGTAAACATCTGGTGTCTGGAATTAGGGTGACTCCTGTCAGGTAAACATCTGGTGTCTGGAACTAGGGTGACTCCTGTCAGGTAAACATCTGGTGTCTGGTACTAAGGTGACTACTATCAGGTAAACATCTGGTGTCTGGAAGTAGGGTGACTCCTATCAGGTAAACAGCTAGTGTCTGGAACTAGGGTGACTCCTGTCAGGTAAACATCTGGAACTGTCTCAGGTAAACATCTGGTGTCTGGAAGTAGGGTGACTCCTATCAGGTAAACATCTGGTGTCTGGAATTAGGGTGACTCCTGTGGAACTAGGGTGACTCCTGCCAGGTAAACATCTGGTGTCTGGAACTAGGGAGACTCCTGTCAGGTAAACATCTGGAGTCTGGGACTAGGGTGACTCCTGTCAGGTAAACATCTGGTGTCTGGAACTAGGGAGACTCCTGTCAGGTAAACATCTGGTGTCTGGAACTAGGGTGACTCCTGTCAGGTAAACATATGGTGTCTGGAACTAGGGTGACTCCTGTCAGGTAAAAATCTGGTGTCTGGAACTAGGGAGACTCCTGTCAGGTAAACATCTGGTGTCTGGAACTAGGGTGACTCCAGTCAGGTAAACATCTGGTGTCTGGAACTAGGGTGACTCCTGTCAGGTAAACATCTGGTGTCTGGAATTAGGGTGACTCCTGTCAGGTAAACATCTGTTGTCTGGAATTAGGGTGTCTCCTGTCAGGTAAACATCTGGTGTCTGGAACTAGGGTGACTCCTGTCAGGTAAACATCTGGTGTCTGGAACTAGGGTGACTCCTGTCAGGTAAACATCTGGTGTCTGGAAGTAGGGTGACTCCTATCAGGTAAACATCTGGTGTCTGGAACTAGGGTGACTCCTGTCAGGTAAACATCTGGTGTCTGGGACTAGGGTGACTCCTGTCAGGTAAACATCTGGTGTCTGGAACTAGGGTGACTCCTGTCAGGTAAACATCTGGTGTCTGGAATTAGGGTGACTCCTGTCAGGTAAACATCTGGTGTCTGGAACTAGGGTGACTCCTGTCAGGTAAACATCTGGTGTCTGGAACTAGGGTGACTACTATCAGGTAAACATCTGGTGTCTGGAAGTAGGGTGACTCCTATCAGGTAAACAGCTAGTGTCTGGAACTAGGGTGACTCCTGTCAGGTAAACATCTGGTGTCTGGAATTAGGGTGACTCCTGTCAGGTAAACATCTGGTGTCTGGAACTAGGGTGACTCCTGTCAGGTAAACATCTGGTGTCTGGAATTAGGGTGACTCCTGCCAGGTAAACATCTGGTGTCTGGAACTAGGGAGACTCCTGTCAGGTAAACATCTGGTGTCTGGAACTAGGGTGACTCCTGTCAGGTAAACATCTGGTGTCTGGAACTAGGGTGACTCCTGTCAGGTAAACATCTGGTGTCTGGAATTAGGGTGACTCCTGTCAGGTAAACATCTGTTGTCTGGAATTAGGGTGACTCCTGTCAGGTAAACATCTGGTGTCTGGAACTAGGGTGACTCCTGTCAGGTAAACATCTGGTGTCTGGAACTAGGGTGACTCCTGTCAGGTAAACATCTGGTGTCTGGAAGTAGGGTGACTCCTATCAGGTAAACATCTGGTGTCTGGAACTAGGGTGACTCCTGTCAGGTAAACATCTGGTGTCTGGGATTAGGGTGACTCCTGTCAGGTAAACATCTGGTGTCCTGAACTAGGGTGACTCCTGTCAGGTAAACATCTGGTGTCTGGAATTAGGGTGACTCCTGTCAGGTAAACATCTGGTGTCTGGAACTAGGGTGACTCCTGTCAGGTAAACATCTGGTGTCTGGAACTAGGGTGACTACTATCAGGTAAACATCTGGTGTCTGGAAGTAGGGTGACTCCTATCAGGTAAACAGCTACTGTCTGGAACTAGGGTGACTCCTGTCAGGTAAACATCTGGTGTCTGGAATTAGGGTGACTCCTGTCAGGTAAACATCTGGTGTCTGGAACTAGGGTGACTCCTGTCAGGTAAACATCTGGTGTCTGGAACTAGGGTGACTCCTGTCAGGTAAACATCTGGTGTCTGGAACTAGGGTGACTCCTATCAGGTAAACATCTGGTGTCTGGAAGTAGGGTGACTCCTATCAGGTAAACATCTGGTGTCTGGAACTACGGTGACTCCTGTCAGGTAAACATCTGGTGTCTGGGACTAGGGTGACTCCTGTCAGGTAAACATCTGGTGTCTGGAAGTAGGGTGACTCCTATCAGGTAAACATCTGGTGTCTGGAATTAGGGTGACTCCTGTCAGGTAAACATCTGGTGTCTGGTACTAGGGTGACTCCTGTCAGGTAAACATCTGGTGTCTGGAACTAGGGTGACTCCTGTCAGTTAAACATCTGGTGTCTGGAACTAGGGTGACTCCTGTCAAGTAAACATCTGGTGTCTGGAACTAGGTTGACTCCTGTCAGGTAAACATCTGGTGTCTGGAACTAGGGTGACTCCTGTCAGGTAAACATCTGGTGTCTGGAATTAGGGTGACTCCTGTCAGGTAAACATCTGGTGTCTGGAACTAGGGTGACTCCTGTCAGGTAAACATCTGGTGTCTGGAACTAGGGAGACTCATGTCAGGTAAACATCTGGTGTCTGGAACTAGGGTGACTCCTGTCAGGTAAACATCTGGTGTCTGGAACTAGGGTGACTCCTGTCAGGTAAACATCTGGTGTGTGGAACTAGGGTGACTCCTGTCAGGTAAACATCTGGTGTCTGGAACTAGGGTGACTCCTGTCAGGTAAACATCTGGTGTCTGGAACTAGGGTGACTCCTGTCAGGTAAACATATGGTGTCTGGAACTAGGGTGACTACTGTCTCAGGTAAACATCTGGTGTCTGGAAGTAGGGTGACTCCTATCAGGTAAACAGCTAGTGTCTGGAACTAGGGTGACTCCTGTCAGGTAAACATCTGGTGTCTGGAATTAGGGTGACTCCTGTCAGGTAAACATCTGGTGTCTGGAATTAGGGTGACTCCTGTCAGGTAAACATCTGGTGTCTGGAATTAGGGTGACTCCTGCCAGGTAAACATCTGGTGTCTGGAACTAGGGTGACTGCTGTCAGGTAAACATC
>NW_027260594.1:0-6074 GCF_045791955.1 Oncorhynchus clarkii lewisi
AGAGAAATGGATGGGGTGAGAGAGAGAAATGGATGGGGTGAGTGAGAGAAATGGATGGGGTGAGAGAGAGAGAATGGATGGGGTGAGAGAGAGAGAGAGAGAGAGAGAGAGAGAGAGAGAGAGAGAGAGAGAGAGAGAGAGAGAGAGTTTTAAATACTCTTTATTGGGTCTGGGGGCCCACCACACAATAAATACTCATACAAAACCACAGTTACACATCAATTAAAAACACAACTCCAATTCCTCCTCCACAGTAACAAAACACAACAGCCTCTGAATACCCCATATACTCAAAAACAGATCAATATTGTTGACAAGTTTATAATAGGCAAACTCAACCCTTAGTCTCGCTGCCAACATTCCCTCCAGCATTCCCACCACATCCACAGACCCCTGTCCCCGAATGCTGTTCTTTCGGGTCTTCCATATCGCTAATTTTGCTGCCCCTAACACAAAATTAAGCAACACAACTACACCCTTTTGACTGAACCTGTACTTTGGCCCAAATATATACAGTTGGGAAGAGAAAACCTCTCCCAACGTTGAGAACCAATCAGTGATCAGATCAATCATCCCAACCAACCTGGGACACAGTAAAAACAGATGTGCCAGAGATTCATCTTCAGCACAGAATGGACACCCCTCCCCAACAGTAGGGTCCAGGTGTACCAGATGCATGTTGGTGGCTATAGCTCCATGTATTATCCTCCATTGGAGGTCCGCTGTCCTCTTATCAATAGGCAGTTTATATAATGATCGCCAACAGCCTTTTGGAGAAGCACCTGGACCAAGCACATCCGCCCACCTCGTCGATTTTACCCCTTCCAGGGAAGAGGCATGGGACACCTTCACACATGTTCTGTACATAGCCTTCTTTCCCACCTCCTTGAACTCCCCCAGCTCCGGGGTATCGAAGGAAAGCAGCATCCCCGCGTCCTCCTCAAATGCCCCCATCGCAGCACTAACAATCAGTGCAGGGAACACATAATCCAGACCCTCCTTCCACCGATCAGAATTGGAAGTGTCAGTCACATACTGCAGATGGAGCACTGGCAAGGAGTCGCAGACCTCATCGACGACCTTCCTCAGTAGGCGAGATGATCGGATCCCCGCTCTTTCTCTCAGCTCCTCCAATCTGCTCCTGCTCCGCATCAGATGACCCAGCTTGGTACACCCCACGCCTAATAGGCATGAACGTAGGCTAGCTGAACCCAGAACACGGGACTGGATGGCAGTGTTATGAAAAAGAGGCTCTTCAAAAAGCCACATCCCTGGTGGCGTGCCGGTCTTACGGGACTTGACAAAGACTCTCCAAGCCTGCATAACAGACTCATAAAATGGAGTCAGGCCAGTCAAATCACCCCCCTCCAGCTTTAAGAGGAAAAGATGTTTGTCTAAGCCCAAACAGCCCGCTCTCCTCATCAATATGTAGGCTGTTTCGACCCAGCTAGAACAGTCTCTGTACAACAATCTCTGGGCTGCTTGGAGCCGGAAAGCCGTGATCCTAGAGGAAATGTCCACCAGGCCTTGCCCACCCTCGTGCAGTGGCAGATACAGGGCTGCAGCTTTGATCCAGTGTTGTCCAGACCAGAAGAAATTGACAAGAGTCCTCTGAAGCTCTTGTATCAGACCCTTTGGTGGCTGTAAAAATCATTAGTCTGTGCCACAGGGTAGAAGCAGCAAGATTATTAGCTACCAGGACCCGTCCCCTATAGGACAGCTGGGGCAACACCCATTTCCACCTTGACAGTCTGGCACACACTTTCTCCACTACACCCTCCCAGTTCTTTTTCTGAAAGACATCGGAGCCTAGAAAAACTCCCAAAGTCTTCATTCCATCTCTGCCCCACTGAAGCCCCCCTGGTAACCGTGGAGCGGACCCCATCTGAAGCTGACCTGCCCACAGCGCTTCACTCTTTCCCCAATTGACTCTAGCTGAGGAGGCCCTCTCATACACCTTTAAAGTGTTTGAGAGAACCTTAACATCCTCACCCCCTGTAATAAAAACGATCACGTCATCTGCATACGCAGACAGTGCTATCGTGGGACCCTTCATTACACCTGGCACAGAGAAACCAGTAAGCTTCGCTCTTAAAAAACAAAGCATTGGTTCAATCGCCAGACTATATAACTGCCCTGAAATTGGGCATCCCTGCCTGATGCCCCTTTCGACAGGGATGGGGCAACTCAAACCACCACCAACCTTCACCATACACGAGGCTCCAGCATACAGTAAATTCACCCAAGACAGAAAAACATCCCCAAACCCAAAGGCTTTCATTGTTTTAAACAAGTACTGGTGGTCCACACGGTCAAAAGCCTTCTCCTGATCCAACGAAAGTAAACCCACATTTACATCAGACAGTTTACAAATGTCTAAAACATCTCTTATCAGAAACAAGTTGTCAACAATAGAGTGATCAGGTACACAGTAGGACTGGTCCTTGTGGATCAACAATCCCAGATACTCTTTCAACCTGTTTGAGAGACATTTAGAAACAATTTTGTATTCTGCGCACAGCAAGGCAACAGGTCTCCAATTTTTTATGAGAGCCAAATCCCCCTTTTTTGGCAACAGTGAAAGCACCGCACGTTGACAGGATACAGGAAGAGAACCCTCATGAAAATATTCACACAGCACTTCATAAAAATCCTCCCCAATAGACCCCCAAAAGTGCTTATAAAACTCAGATGGTAAACCATCGATGCCAGGGGCTCGGCCTGTTGAGAGCTGCATAACTGCTGTGGACAGCTCTTGCAGTGTAATATCAGCGTCCAATGCGACTCTCTGCTCAGGTCCCAATTGAGGAAGACCGTGTAACAACTGTTCAGTACATAAAGAGTCACAATCCTCCGCCTTATAAAGGGATGAGTAAAAATCCATGGCATGTTGACGCATTTCAATATCATTCGTGGTCACCTTCCCATCAGGGAGACGAAGGCAGACTATCTGTTTGCGTTGAAATTTCGACTGTCCTAGGTTGAAAAAAAAAGCGCTAGGAGCATCCATATCCTTGAGGGAAGCGAAACGAGACCTAATCAAGGCACCCTTCACTCTTTCATGCAGAAACGACCTCAGTTCATGTCTCTTGTCCTGTAAGTTCATGACTAGTCCAGGGTCGTTCTGAGTGAGCAGCTTCAATTCAGTAGAGTTGATGTCCTGTTCAAGGGCCTTGATCGTCTCTTTAACCTCAATTTGAGACAGAGCAGTATACTGTTGACAAAAAACTCGTATTTGGGCCTTCCCAACCTCCCACCATTGTCTCAAGGAACCAAAATTCCCTTTTATACCCCTCCATTTTTCCCAAAACAACAAAAACCTGTCACAAAACATGACATCATGTAACAATTTAACATTAAAATACCAGTAAGGCGATGACCATCGTGGACAGGACAAGTGAATATCAACAGTAACAATATGATGATCAGAGAAACCCACAGGAGTAATGGCACACTTTCCAACCCTACTACAGTAGTGATCAGATACATACAACCTGTCTAACCTTGCTGCACTGACACGACCTTCATTAATTTTTAGCCATGTGTACTGCCTAACTTTTGCATTCCTTACTCTCCACACATCAGAAAGCTCAAACTCAGTTAATAGGCCAGACAGGCAAGTGGCTGACCGCAGGTGAGGTTCTTCAGAGGTGCGATCAACAGTAAAATCCACTGTACAGTTCCAGTCACCCCCTAAAACCATACACCCCTCTTGGTCACACTGTCTTAAGGTTTCCTTTATTTGATCAAATATAGCAATACGCTCTGTACCCTCATTCGGAGCATAAACATTCAAAAAAACAAACAGAAACCCCATAACATCCACCTTGACCAATAAAACCCGACCCTTGACAATCTCTGTTGTAGATACCACAGTCACCCCTAAGCCTGAGGAAAACAAGATTGCCACCCCAGAACTGAAATTAGTACCATGACTGAGTACATGCTGCCCCTCCCACCACATACCCCAGTCAACCTCATTTTCCTCATCACTATGTGTCTCCTGTAGGAAAACTACATTAAGCCTTTTCTGTTTTATTACTTCTAATACCCAAGCCCTCTTATTCCTGTCCCTTCCCCCATTAATATTGAGAGAACCTACCCTTAGTACCTCCATATAGAAAAGAGAAAAGAAAAGCAGAAGAAACCACAGAGAAACCAACGAGAAAAAAGACACCCTATGAAGCATGATCATCATCATTATTTTTCTTTCTTCTCTTAACCTGAACACGTTTCCCACCACCTTTTGCTGCTGCAACAGCAGTAATAAATTTCCTCAAGCGAAACCGCTTCTTCTCACTCAATTGGTCTAACCCCACCGTCTTCTGTAACATCACAGCTGACCTCACAAACTTATCAACATCAAAATAATCTGCCAATTTGACAGATTTCCCAAAAGTCTGATCCAGAAACTCATTTACCTCCTCTAGATCATAAACTGAGTCCTCACCAGCAGCTGTCATATCTAAAGAGATATCCATATCATTCTCCTGATCCTCAGCTGAGACCACAGACAACTGACTCCCCTCTACCACATCCCTTTCAACACTCCCCACTTGCACCTCATCACTCGTACCAGGCATCTCCTCCACTACCTGGGAGACTAGCCCCACCTGAACATCACTACTCATAGTAGGCATCTTCTCCACTAACTGGGAGCCTAGCTCCACATGAACCCCAGCACTCGTAGTGGGCATCTCCTCTACTACCTTGGAGCTTAGCTCCACATGAAAACCCTCATGTACCTCATTACTCGTAGTGGGCATCTCCTCCACTACCTGGGAGCCTAGCTCTACATGAACCCCAGCACTCATAGTGGGCATCTCCTCCACTACCTGGGAGCCTAGCTCCACATGAAAACCCTCCTGAACCTCATTACTCGTAGTGGGCATCTCCTCCACTACCTGGGAGCCTAGCTCCACATGAATCCCCTCCTGTACCCCGTTACTCACAATGGGCATATCCTCCACTACCTGGGAGCCTAGCTCCACATGAAACCCCTCCTTTACCCCTGGACTCATACTGGGCACCTGCTCACCAGTCTGAGGAACTGGCTCTTCAGATACATCCTTACCTTCCACAACTATACTTTTCTGTAGCATAACATTTCCCTCTAATACAAGTTGCAACCCTGTGCCCTCAACACGGATAACTTGTTCCTCAGCACCAGGTGCTTGTGGCTGCTCTGCCGCTGTCGGCCCACCTCTCCCTACATCAGTGGGCCCAGACGTTACGATGACCACCTGCGCCCCTCCCTCGGCCTTCTCCCTTTTCGGGCAAGCATGTCGCTTATGACCAACATCCCCACACTCAAAACACCGTTGACTACCCGTACTAGCATAAGCCATATACAATCTATTGTCATACTTGACTTTAAACGATAACTCTAAAGTCTGCTCCGGTGAGTCCAAAAACATAAACACCTGTCGCCGAAATGACATTACCTGTTTCAACGGCGGGTGTTTGCAACCCAACGGAACAACCTTAATTGAACTGGCGAACTTCCCAAAGCGCAATAACTCGCGCTCCAATAGCTCATTTGGAATAAACTGTGGTACATTCGAAATCGTTACCCTTGTTGACGGAGAAAAAAAGCGGCGTAACTTGAATAAACATTCCTTTAAGAATTACACCAGGCTCAACCATCCGATCAACCAGACATTCTTCTTTAAGAAATACCACCACAGCTTTATTCATCCGGGATGCATAAGCAATATTCTCATAGCCTACCTTCTCTCCTACGGCGACCAGAAACTCCTCCACCGTGACAGTAGCTTCAGTAACACACCTAAAGCCGTGCCGAAGTGACAGGGACGGCATCCCCATTCGGGCTGCCATCCCCGCCAAAATCAGGGTAATTTCGATACGAAAAACAAAAAACTTAATTCTACCACAACAAAAAAAGTAAAAATAATAACCTTAATCATGCACAGAAGAAGAAATAGCAAACCGAAAGAAAGTTGTGAATATCTAACTCTCCACAACACGCACTCCTTCACTCAAACAATTCCCAGCATGCACCAATCACTCCCAGCATGCAGAGAGAGAGAGAGAGAGAGAGAGAGAGAGAGAGA
>NW_027260595.1:0-6050 GCF_045791955.1 Oncorhynchus clarkii lewisi
AACTATTTCTCTCTATACCATTTGTATTTCATATACCTTTGACTATTGGATGTTCTTATAGCCACTTTAGTATTGCCAGTATAACAGTATAGCTTCCGTCCCTCTCCTCGCCACTACCTCTCCTCGAACACATCGCCAACAGCCACCCTCGAAGCAGCGTTACCCATGCAGAGCAAGGGGAACAACTACTCCAAGTCTCAGAGAGTGACGTTTGAAATGCTATTAGCGCGCACCCCGCTAACTAGCTAGCCATTTCACATCGGTTACACCAGCCTAGTCTCTGGAGTTGATAGGCTTGAAATCATAAACCGCTCAATGCTTGAAGCATTGTGAAGAGCTGCTGGCAAAACACACGAAAGTGCTGTTTGAATGAATGCTTACGAACCTGCTGGTGCCTACCATCGCTCAGTCAGACTGCTCTATCAAATCATAGACTTAATTATAACATAACACACAGAAATACGAGCCCTAGGTCATTATTATGGTCGAATCTAGAAACTCAATTCGAAAACAAAACATTTTATTCTTTCAGTGAAATACAGAACCGTTTCATATTTTATCTAACGGGTGGTATTCATAAGTCTAAATATTCCTGTTACATTGCATAACCTTCAATGTTATGTCATAATTACGTAAAATTCTGGCAAATTAGTTCGCAATGAGCCAGGAGGCCCAAACTGTTGCATATACCCTGACTCTGCGTGCAATGAACGCAAGAGAAGTGACACAATTTCACCTGGTTAATATTGCCTGCTAACCTGGATTTATTTTAGCTAAATATGCAGGTTTAAAAATATATACTTCTGTATATTGATTTTAAGAAAGGCATTGATGTTTATGGTTAGGTACAGTCGTGCAACAACTGTTTTTTTCGCAAATGTGCTTTTGTTAAATCATCCCCCGTTTGGCGAAGTTGGCTGTCTTTGTTAGGAAGAAATAGTCTTCACACAGTTTCAATGAGCTAGGCGGCCCAAACTGCTGCATATACCCTGACTCTGTTGCAAGAGAAGTGACACCATTTTTCCTAGTTAAAAATAAATTGATGTTAGCAGGCAATATTAACTAAATATGCAGGTTTAAAAATATATACTTGTGTATTGATTTTAAGAAAGGCATTGATGTTTATGGTTCGGTACACGTTGGAGCAACGACAGTCCTTTTTCGCGTAACAGGCAGGCTCCTCGTGGAGTGCAATGTAATCAGGTGGTTAGAGCGTTGGACTAGTTAACCGTAAGGTTGCAAGATTCAATCCCAGAGCTGAAACATCTGTTGTTCTGCCCCTGAACAAGGTAGTTAACCCACCGTTCCTAGGCTGTCAAAAAATAAGAATGTGTTCTTAACTGACTTGCCTAGTTAAATAAAGGTGTAAAAAAAAGAAAGGCTAAATCGGCCAAATCGGTGTCCAAAATTACCGATTTCCGATTGTTATGAAAAACTTGATTTCGGCCCTAATTAATCGGCCATTCCGATTAATCGGTCGACCTCTACTGCAGACACACAATGCATACAGCAGCAGAACGTGTAGTGTTTTTACAAGAGTAGGGAACACTGAAAGGTTCAGTTTACATATTTGACAAGCTATTAGCAAGTTAGACAGACAAACCATGACATTTTCCCCCATTCTGAAGTCCCCACATCATGCATTGTGCTAAAAGTTAACTTACCTTACAGTCGCTATAAAGTAGTGGGTGGTGGTCACGAAGATGACTCGAGATTTGAAGTGTTGCCCCCTTTCGCAGTGACTTTTTTTTTGGGGGGGGGGGGGCATATTCTGCAGACAGTGGGACCATCTTCAGTTAAGTTTCCCTCAGCACTCTTGAAAAAAACCAAAATACGACCACACTTTAGATTTGGTCCTTTTGGAAGGCTGAAAAATCTCCCAATCGCTGTCACTGCCTTCCGCCATGTTTTTACACAAAACAAAACCCACGTTGCATTCTGCGCCTGCGTCAGACTGTCGCTTACTTTTGTTGATGCTGGACAGTATTTACCGTGAGTTTTTCAAACCGTGATAATCAAACACGGTTTTAATGATAATTTAAAATTTGAAACTGTAATATTAACCGTTGGGAATTTTACCGTGGTTTATTGTGAATCTGGTAACCGTGTCTTCCCTACGCACTACCCTCTAGTAAACTTGCAGTCGGAGGCTGAGCAGTTGCCATACCAGGCAGTGATGCAACCCGTCAGGATGCTCTCTGGGTGCAGCTGTAAAACCTTTTGAGGATCTGAGGACCCATGCCAAATCTTTTCAGTCTCCTGAGGGGGAATATGTTTTGTCGTACCCTCTTCACGGCTGTCTTGGTGTGCTTGGACCATGTTAGTTTGCTGGTGATGTGGACGCCTAGGAACTTAAAGCTCTCAACCTGCTCCACTACAGCCCTGTCGATGAGAATGGGGGCGTGCTCAGTCCTCTTCCTGTAGTCCACAATCATCTCCTTTATCTACTCTTGATCACGTTGGGTCTAGGGTTTCTGGGATAATGGTGTTGATGTGAGCCATGACCAGCCTTTTAAAATTATTTCATGGCTACAGACGTGAGTACTACAGGTCGGTAGTCATTTAGGCAAGTTACCTTATAGTGTTATTGGGCACAGGGACTATTCTGGTCTGCTTGAAACATGTTGGTATTACAGACTCAGACAGGGAGAGGTTGAAAATGTCAGTGAAGACATTTTCCAGGTGGTCAGTGCATGCTCGGAGTACATCTCCTGATAATCCGTATGGTCCTGCAGCCTTGTGAATGTTGATCTGTTTAAATGTCTTACTCACATCGACTGTGGAGAGCTTGATCACACAGTCATCCGAAACAGCTGATTCTCTCGTATGTTTCAGTGTTACTTGCCTCGAAGCAAGTTATTTAGCTCGTCTGGTAGGCTTGTGTCACTGTGCAGCTCTCGGTTTTGCTTCCCTTTGTAGTCTGTAATAGTTTGCATGCCCTGCCACCTCCAACGAGCGTCGGAGCCGGTGTAGTACAATTCTATCTTAGTCCTGTATTGACGCTTTGCCTGTTTGATGGTTCGTCAGAGGGCATAGCGGGATTTCTTATAAGCTTCTGGGTTAGAGTCCAGCTCTTTGAAAGTGGCAGCTCTACCTTTTTAGCTCAGTGTGAATGTTGCCTGTTATCCATGTCTTCTGGTTGGGGTATGTACGTGCAGTCACTGTGGGGACGACGTCATCGATGGACTTATTGATGAAGCCAGTGACTGATGTGGTGTACTCCTCAATGCCATCGGGAGAATCCCAGAACATATTCCAGTCTGTGCTAGCAAAACAGTCCTGTAACAGTCCTGTAGTTTTAGTATATGCTTCATCTGACCACTTTTTTTCATAGACCGAGTCACTGGTCCTTCCTGCTTTAATTTTTGCTTGTTAGCAGGAATCAGGAGGATAGAGTTATGGTCAGATTTGCCAAATGGAGGGAGAGCTTTGTACGCGTCTCTGTGTGTGGAGTAAAGGTGGTCTAGAATTTCTTTCCCTCTGGATGCACATTTAACATGCTGATAGAAATGAGGTGAAACTGATTTAAGTTTCCCTGCATTAAAGTCCCCAGCCATTAGGAGTGCCGCCTCTGGATGAGCGTTTTCCTGTTTGCTTATGGTGCTATACAGCTTATTGAGTGTGGTTTCAGTGCCAGCATTGGTCTGTGGTGGTATGTAGACAGCTACAAAAAAAATACAGATGAAAACTCTAGGTAGGTAGTGTGGTCTACAGCTTATCATGAGATACTCTACCTCAGATGAGAAAAACCTTGAGACTTCCTTAGATATCTTGCACCAGCTGTTGTTTACATGTATGCATAGGCCCCCGCCCCGTGTCTTACCAGAGGCTGCGGTTCGCAGTTCTGATGTCCAGATGCTCTTTTTGGTCACGAGACGGTAGCAGCAACATTATGTACAAAAGAAGTTACGAACCATGTGGAAAAACAAACAAAATAGCATGGTTGGTTAAGAGCCGATAAGACGGCAGCCATTCCCTCCGGCACCATCTTCATGTCCAAGGGCGCGTTCTGAGAGCAGGCGCAGAACAGCTGGCTGGCATATTCACAGTAATTTTCAACCTCTCCTGGTCCCAGTCTGTAATCCCCACATGTTTTAAGATGACCACAATCATTCTTGTCCCCAAGAACTCTTAAGGCTTCGTGACACAATGACTGCTGTCCTGTAGCTCTCACTTCTGTAATCATGAAGTGCTTTGAGAGGCTGGTTATGGCACACATTAACTCCACAATCCCAGACACCCTAGACCCACTCCAATTTGCATACCGCACCATCATATCCATAGACGACGCAATCTCAATTGCTCTCCACACTGTCCTCACCCACCTAGATAAGAGTGAATAAAAAAGTAAATAAATAATTACCGCACAAAACATTTTCTGATGGGGATTTATTGATACAAGTGATGCGTGCCGGCAGTCAGTCACGTAACCCCTCTCTCCCACTCTGAGCCATTCAGTGTTGTTGTTTATGTATGTAGCTAGTGAGCTAAGCTGTAGCATTAGCAATGTCTTTCAAGGGGAGACGACTCACAAATGTGGAAATTCTGGAGATTTTTATAAATTAGTATGAAAGTCAGGAATCAGATTCTGACAGTGACAGTGAGGAGCTGCCCCACCAACCTTGTAGCCATTGAGAACCCTGAATCTGAGGACCCCTTGTCTACTGACGAAGTCCCAGGTCCCTTCTGAAGATGATGGTGGAGGCAGACCGACAGTGGATGAAGTACAGGAGGTCTGTGGTAGCTGGAAGGCCGCCGGCTATTTCACCCCTCCTGGCCCTGCAGTTTGCTTTGAGTCCCAGTCTGGAGTGCAAAGCCCCTTCCCATTTCCCTCTGAGGCAGAGGGCTTCAAGCTATTTCGGACAGAGGAGCTGGTGGGAGACATAGTAGAGGAGACCAATCGCTATGCCTTGCAGCTACATGAGAAGAGGGATCCAAGAGTGAGGGAGAAACTCCATAAATGGGTGACAACCACAATTAGTGAAATGTATACCTTCCTGGTGACAGAAAGAAGAACTCCCTAAGAGAATACTGGAGCACAGATCCTATGTTTGCAGCTCCCTTCTTTGCCACACTCTTTTCCTAGTTCTGCTGCAATACCTGCATTTCGTCAACAATGCTACTGCCGACCTAAATGACCCGTTACACAAAATAAGAAATGTTCTTACCAGCCTGACATCAGAATTTTGTTGGGTCTTTGTGCCATACAAGGACCTATGGGTTGATGAGTCCCTGATGTTATGGAAGGGTAGACTGGCGTTCCGTCAATATATTCCCTCCAAAAGGCACAGGTTTGGGGTCAAGTTCTTTGTCATGTGTGACGTGAAGACAGGATTAGTCCAGGACATTATAGTTTACACAGGGTCCACCACTGACATCCAACATTATGAGGGGCTTGGGGTGTCCAGGTCTGTGATGCCCACGCCGGCTCCTCATCTCGGCAAGGGACACACTTTGTATGTGAACAATTGGTACAGCAGTCCCACACTCTTCCAGAATCTGCTCTCCAACAGCACAGGGGCCTGTCAACAGGAAGGGGATGCCGGCATTCGGATGCAGGAAGATGCAGAGAGGGGAGGTGGAGTTCAAGGAGAACGGTCAACAGCTGGCAGTAAAGTGTGCATGACAAACGAGACGTCCATGTCCTCTCCACTGTCCATACAGCAACCATGTTGGCCACAGGGAAGGTGGACCACCTGACAGGAGAGAGAGATTAAACCAGACTGACTGTGTGCTTGACTATAACCTCAAAATGGGGGCAGTGGATAAGGCGGACATGATAAACAGCTTTGTGAAATGCACTAGGAAAACTACCAAGTGGTATAAGAAGATATTTTTTCCATTTGATCGACACTGCTGACCTCAATGGCCACACAGTTCAGCGCCAACTAACAGGTGAGATGATTACTGAACAAGGTATTTTTTGTAATTGGACGTACAGTTCACATACAGTTTCATTATGCAACTATAGTGACAATTTCTCACCCACCTACCCACTGCCTCATCATCCTCTCCCTTCCCTCATCCTCCCCACTCCCTCATAGGTAAAG
>NW_027260596.1:0-6039 GCF_045791955.1 Oncorhynchus clarkii lewisi
AAAAACTTCAACAAGCATTTCTCAACGGCTGGCCATGCCTTCCTCCTGGCTACTCCAACCTCGGCCAACAGCTCCGCCCCCCCCGCCCCACCCCCCCCGCAGCTACTCGCCCAAGCCTCCCCAGCTTCTCCTTTACCCAAATCCAGATAGCAGATGTTCTGAAAGAGCTTCAAAACCTGGACCTGTACAAATCAGCTGGGCTTGACAATCTGGACCCTCTATTTCTGACACTATCCGCCGCCATTGTCGCAACCCCTATTACCAGCCTGTTCAACCGCTCTTTCATATCGTCTGAGATCCCCAAGGATTGGAAAGCTGCCGCAGTCATCCCCCTCTTCAAAGGGGGTGACACCCTGGACCCAAACTGTTAGGCAGGGCAGGATGGATATAGATCTAAGGTCTTCAAAAGCCAATTCAACAAACAGATCACTGACCATCTCAAATCCCACCGTACCTTCTCCGCTGTGCAATCTGGTTTCCGAGACGGTCACGGGTGCACCTCAGCAACGCTCAAGGTACTAAACGATATCATAACCGCCATCGATAAAAGACAGTACTGTGCAGCCGTCTTCATCGACCTGGCCAAGGCTTTCGACTCTGTCAATCACCATATTCTTATCGGCAGACTCAGTAGCCTCGGTTTTTCTAATGACTGCCTTGCCTGGTTCACCAACTACTTTGCAGACAGAGTTCAGTGTGTCAAATCAGAGGGCATGTTGTCCAGTCCTCTGGCAGTCTCTATGGGGGTGCCACAGGGTTAAATTCTTGGGCCGACTCTTTTCTCTGTATATATCAATGATGTTGCTCTTGCTGCGGGCGATTCCCTGATCCACCTCTACGCAGACGACACCATTCTGTATACTTCTGGCCCTTGTTTGGACACTGTGCTATCTAACCTCCAAACGAGCTTCAATGCCATACAACACTCCTTCCGTGGCCTCCAACTGCTCTTAAACGCTAGTAAAACCAAATGCATGCTTTTCAACCGCTCGCTGCCTGCACCCGCACGCCCGACTAGCATCACCACCCTGGATGGTTCCGACCTAGAATATGTGGACATCTATAAGTACCTGGGTGTCTGGCTAGACTGTAAACTCTCCTTCCAGACTCATATCAAACATCTCCAATCTAAAATCAAATCTAGAGTTGGCTTTCTATTCCGCAACAAAGCCTCCTTCACTCACGCCGCCAAACTTACCCTAGTAAAACTGACTATCCTACCGATCCTAGACTTTGGCGATGTCATCTACAAAATAGCTTCCAATACTCTACTCAGCAAACTGGATGCAGTTTATCACAGTGCCATCCGTTTTGTTACTAAAGCATCTTATACCACCCACCACTGCGACCTGTATGCTCTAGTCGGCTGGCCCTCGCTACATATTAGTCGCCAGACCCACTGGCTCCAGGTCATCTACAAGTCCATGCTAGGTAAAGCTCCACCTTATCTTAGTTCACTGGTCACGATGGCAACACCCACCCGTAGCACGCGCTCCAGCAGGTGTATCTCACTGATCATCCCTAAAGCCAACACCTCATTTGGCCGCCTTTCCTTCCAGTTCTCTGCTGCCTGTGACTGGAACGAATTGCAAAAAAATCACTGAAGTTGGAGACTTTTATCTCCCTCACCAACTTCAAACATCTGCTATCTGAGCAGCTGCAGCTGTACATAGTCGATCGGTAAATAGCCCACCCAAATTGACCTACCTCATCCCCATACTGTTTTTATTAATTTACTTTTCTGCTCTTTTGCACACCAGTATCTACCTGCACATGACCATCTGATCATTTATCACTCCAGTGTTAATCTGCAAAATTGTAATTATTCGCCTACCTCCTCATGCCTTTTGCCCACAATGTACAGTGTATAGACTCTTTTTTTCTACTGTGTTATTGACTTGTTAATCGTTTACTCCATGTGTAACTCTGTTGGTGTCTGTTCACACTGCTATGCTTTATCTTGGCCAGGTCGCAGTTTTAAATGAGAACTTGTTCTCAACTAGCCTAAATAAAGATGAAATAAATAACATAAATAAAATAAACCCCCCACTCAAAAAGACAATGAGAAGTGTGTTTAATTCCCAATGTGTTTTCACTATGCGTTCAACCATCTAAAAGCACAACCAAATTCCATTGGAAAAACTGTCTGATTTCTGGTTTATCTGTCATCTAAATGTGTTTTCACAGCACTTTGAACCATTTAAAAGCACAACAAAGTTCAAATGGGAATACAATGTCAGACATTTAGTATTTATACAACTACTGAAATGTTTTATCAATGTGCTTTATCTAATAGCACAACCAAATGACCTGGATTGTAGTTGAGATTACATTAAAAGAACATGGTGCAAGTGATCAATGCTGTTTGAGATTCTGCGCAGATTAATATAGCAATTGGGAAGATCTCCACAGATCTGCGACCTTAGAATGCTATTTTTTTTGTTCCTTGTTTTTTCACCTTTTATTTAATCAGGTAGGCCAGTTGAGAACAAGTTCTCTTTTACAACTGCGACCTGGCAAATATGAAGCAAAGCAGTGCGACCAAAAACAACAACACAGAGTTACACACGTCACTACCTTGAACATGCACGCTTTGTCAAAATGTGGCGCTCATTTTAAGGTTGAATAAATACGGTTCCATTCGTTTGTAAGGTACACTGAACTTTAGGCTATTTACTGTATAACAAAAGTAATATTGAATTGTGTTTGGATGGAACTATCCAGGCAGAAGATACATCTCCTTCAAATGTTGATATTTGGTTGTGTTGCCAACCACACTATTCAATATCCAGTCTGTCTATAAACTAATCATTTATATGTTGTATTCACGTCTCCATCTCAAACCAAAATGTAAGTTAAAGAATAAGCCTAAATCTAATCTAACTTTAAATGCACTTTAAATAAAGTTTGATTCAATTTAGTCCTATTCTTTAACTTAGATTTTTGGTTGAGATGGAGACGTGAATCCAAATTGTGAATGATTAACTTGGAAGATTCAATTTGAAATCAACCAAAGCTTGAGACACTAGGCCCATACTGTATGCCTTGTCTATTAGTTGAATTGAAACAATAGCTGTTACATCTCATTTGCTTTGTCAAACCTACCCCTTGGAATGACTTTGATATTAACACTGAATATATTTTGTATATCCCCCCCCCCCTCACACACACACTTTACATTTGACCAATATGTATGGAGCCACCAGCCCTAAAGCATGAACATGTTTTTTTGCTAGAAAATGTGGATTAAGAGAAGAAAAATGACAATTTTCGCTAGTTTCATCTAAATAAAAGGGCAACATGACATTGACAAACCTTGTCATATCTGCTTTCACCGGGATTTAAAAACCCAGGCTTTCTAAAATGTTTACCTCAGCCAGTTTAGAACCCAGGTGTGTCTACAAAACACATGTACTCCTGCATAAGGTTCATGGGTTCCCTATTGTTTTATCCCAGTACAAGAGGGGCAACTGGATTCAGGATTAAACACAAGCAGTCTTTAAGGTATATCTTATTACAGTTTAGGCCTACCTTATTATTTTCTTCCATCTGGCAAAATCATTTTAAGGAATGAAATCTGTTTTGTTGCTAGTATTATTAATAACTGTAGGAAAATACAGCTGTAGAGTACAAGAATCAGCTACTTTCTGAAGGGCAGCCAAGCTCATAAGCAATTTAGAACCTACAGACAATTAAGACAAAGTTGGAACGCATGAATGTGTCACAAACGCCTTGTGGTCACATGTTATTTTAGGGCGTGGCTTCGCATTCGTGACCGGGTGTCTTATTTCTGTTTCCCGGTATCCGTTAGTGCTGGAATTTGCGATTAATACTTTTCTCATGCCGAAACCGGATTAGATACATACCGGTAGTTAAATGTCAAAAAATTATTATATTCGCAATGTCATTAAACAACAACAACATAAATAGCTACTACAGTACCATTTGTTTTGATTTTTGTGGACCCACGACTAGACTTTATCCATGTTAGCTAGTTGCTAGCGATGCTAGTCAGCATAGGCTGCTACGTGATAAACAGTTCGCGTTAGCGAATTAGCTACCTAGCTAGCCAGCCTAACAAGCTGTCAAATCCAGTGGAAACCGATGCAACCCTGCTGCCAAATAAGGGCTAGCTCGATGACCCGTGGTAACAGTGAGGTCCCCATGAGTTTCAAGGCTTTAATAAGTGCTATCGTGCAGAAAAAGCGAATAAAATACTGGTTGATGAGCTAGCTAAATGAGCTAGCAAGACGGGTATGACCGTTAACAGCGTGCATGCACAAATGCATGACGACACATTGTATCTCAGTGAAGCAGGCATGCAGAACGAGATCGCCCCACCAAGCCAGATAGTAGAGGGGTACAACAACGCCGGGACACAGAGGCATAGCTCATACAATTATATTTTGTTCCAGTCAATGACAATACATGTTGAAAAATAAATACCTGCGTCAAATATATGGCATCGCATGCTAGTGCAAAGATAGCTTGCATGATTTTTTTAAAATCAGGTGACCACTAGATGTCCTCGTATATCCACATTTAGATCAAATATACTTGATTTTTCATCAGTACTGTGAATGACAAGCCCACTGAATCTAGTTTAATAATCTTTATACTCAGCAGGTAGAGTAGGTACTTCAAATCAGTGCTTAATTTGAGCCGGATCATTCCAGAACAGGATCAGGCACCTTTCCGTTCTGGACTGCTTTGTTCCGGAACCTATTTGGTCGAATCCGGTACCTCTCGTGCCATGAAAAATAATTTTCACTTTTTGCTATGTAACAATTCTAATAAAAGCGATCAAAGTTCATTCGAGTTGCCTCTTCGTCAATTATCCTGCCCCCTCATCTCTCCAGAGTTGCACTTCATCATTTGTTTCCTTATAGAATCATAGCTGCATGAAGGGTTCTGGAGGAATTTTCTAAAGTTACGGAATTACTGCTGTCTGTTCAGAAATAAATTAAATCATTCAGAATAGCCTAATACGTCATGAGAAACCCTATAATTTAGCTACAGAGGACCAATGGCCCCTTTTTTTAAATAGCCTAGCTGCGGATTGTAGCCCAATAACAAAGAATAGCCTACAGTCGGGAACGCGAGGCAAATCTGTCAGTGAAAAAACAGCACGCAGACAAAACAGGCCTTTTGCAATATTTAAAATACAATCGAGGGAAAACACAGGTTGAAAAGCAATGACTCTTGCTGAAAAGATAAGACTATGCTGTAGACTACCAAAATATTTGATCAACTCCCAAACATTGTTTTACAAAACAGAGAGAGGGAGAGATAGGCTTTTGACACGAGCGCATCGACAATCTCCAGCGAGTGAGCTGCGCATCATTGGGTGAGTCAGTGAAACTGGAAAGCATTTTTAGGACGAATTTCCTCCTCATATTGTAGCCTACTATATGTTTCTCCACAAACCTAGGCCTATAGGCTATTGATGGATTCAAGACAAGGTCGTTTTTATTGATCTCAGATACTAAGTTTGTCAGTGTCAAAGTAGCCTGCCATTTCGATCATTTGTGCAAATTAAAAAAAGATAGTGCCAAAGTCTCCAGTCATGTAAAATTATGTAGAATTGCACGAAATGCGGTTTTAAAAAGGCCAACACTTTCCCGGACCCTAGGCTACTAAAAATGTTCCCCATATGTGCACATTCTATAAGTGGCTCTACCCAAATGTGATGATATGCGTTCAATGCTCTATTATAATAGGTGATCTTTTTTCTCATGAGTTCTGGTACCACAGAACCCCCCCTCTAGCACCCACTCTTTGTTCTGGCACCTCCCAATTTACAAATTAAGCTCTGCTTCAAATTTTAAATACTTTTTTGCCCCACTGTATAGTGTGGTGGTATATAGTATGGTGATATATAGTATGTTGAGGTCACCCTGCTTGAGACTTAAAGTAATATTGCCCTTGCTCAACCAAGACCATGGTTATGGTAGAGTGATTGGTTAGTAAGGACACTGCTTTATACCAAGACCATGGTTATGGTAGAGTGATTGGTTAGTAAGGACACTGCTTTATACT
>NW_027260597.1:0-6004 GCF_045791955.1 Oncorhynchus clarkii lewisi
CTGCACCCCTAATTTCAACCTGAAGTCTATATGGGTTATGAATGCCGTATGAACCTGTCTTCGGTACCAGTCCATCAGGCCACTATGAGATCTACCTGTGTCGAATCTAAGCTTCCTGGAGCAACCGGAAGTGGTTAAAATGCCCCTAAAAGTGTTTACCCATACACTGCCTGCAGTTTGATAGACATAGTGCATTCAACCCTGTGTAGATCAGTCAATTCTTAACGTAAAGACTTAAAACTCGGGATTCTGTAAGTGGCTATGTAAATCAAGACATGTGTTTACTTATAGCTTCCTGTGCCAACCGGAAGTGCCTTTAATTGGGTCACACTCTCTGTTTCGAAGGGTTAAAAAAGTCACATCTCTCCAAAACTTCATATGTGTGACTAGGTAACCCTTCTGAACTGTAAATCAGTCATTAATCCCAACAGATGTCAAAGAAAAGCTCCCTCACACACACACAGGAAGGATGGAGTGATAAAGTGCGGTGCTTAAAGACACAGAGAGCAGGAAATGGCATTACCATAATCCCTAGGCCGTACCGAGTTCAGCGAGATATCCCGCTTGACCGTAGCTCGCTCGGTCTAGGCGCAGCGAGCATTAGAATAGTAGGCCCAAAATGAAGCCTGCACCACAATGTCATTTGCTTTTGGGTGACAGTGAGAGAACCGTTAGAGTGAGAAGAAAAATTGCACCACATGAATGTTCCTAAGGTCCTCCCGATCTGAACAAGCCTAACCTTGACCGTGTGGCATTAACCCTTAACAGTAAAACAGTGTTTTTTGATCTCACAGATTACAGTGTCATCTCTCCCCATAGGAATACATTGCCTGCACCCCTAATTTCAACCTGAGGCCTATGTGGGTTATGAATGCCGTATGAACCTGTCTTCGGTACCAGTCCATCAGGCCACTATGAGGTCTACCTGTGTTGATTCTAAGCTTCCTGGACCAACCGGAAGTGGTTAAAATGCCCCTAAAAGTGTTTACCCATACACTGCATGCAGTTTGATAGACATAGTGCATTCAACCCTGTGTAGATCAGTCAATTCTTAACGTAAGGACTTAAAACTCAGGATTCTGTAACAGCATACCCCAATGAGGATATGTGTTGATTTATAACTTCCTGTGCCAACCGGAAGTGCCATAATTGGTGTCTCAGGGGCTGTTTCGAAGGGTTAAAAAAGTCTGATCTTTCCAAAACTTCATATGTGTGATTAGGCAACCCCCATGAACTGTAAATCAGTCATTTTTCCCCAAAAAATTCAAAGGAAAAAAAAATCACACTAAAACACAACTTGGAAGGAGGGACGTATTGGGGTGCGTAGAGACAGACAGTGGCTGCAATAGTTAGCTTTGTTCGAGCTAAAAAAGAACCGTCAGACCTAGAGTTCCGAAACTTTAGAAACCTGTTCTAGACCTCCGGTCGATGGTGCGTGGTGAGTTACGTGGCTCTAGACGGTTCTCGGACCGAGAAACAGCCTCGTACATTTGCAATACCTTCAATTCATTTTGACCATTACGAAAATGACCACGTTTAGAAAAGTCTCAGAGACGCAAGGCTAAGTGCATTGAAACCGGCTCGGCCCATAGAGACAAGCCCCAACGTTTCTGTCCGATAGCTCGTTCAAGGACCCCGTAGCAAGGCATGGAAAAAAGTGGATTTTCAGCACCAATTAGGGTTTTTCTCGGACACCAAATGACCTATCGAGCCGAAACTCGGGATTCGGGGTCGCCTCACATAGGACTTCACATAATGTCCGAACTGGACCCGCAGCTAGAACGTAACTATGTGTTTTACCTTTTTATTATGTTTTAAACTAAAGGCGCTGTGAATTATGGGACTGCTCTGACATATGTGATAGTTGGCTTCTAAATAAGGACATGAAGCGGTTTTGGTGTCATAATGACATTTAATTGACTGATGGACACTGACTTGCTAGTTGACTTTTGTGCATTTGCAATATGTTTAAACGGAGAGGGACCATCACCAAAATGTCATTCTGAAATCAACACAAAAAATGGCATCACCATAGTCTCCAGACTGTGCTGAGTTCAACGAGCTATCCCGCTTGACCGTAGCTCGCTCGGTCTAAGCGCAACGACCATTAGAAAAGTAGGCCCAAAATGAAGCCTGCCCCACAATGTCATTTGCTTTTGAGTGACAGTGAGAGAACCGTTAGGGTGAGAAGAAAAATTCCACCACATGAATGTTCCTAAGGTCCTCCCGATCTGTACAAGCCTAACCTTGACCGTGTGGCATTAACCCTTAAGAGTAAAACAGTGTTTTTTGATCTCACAGATTACAGTGTCATCTCTCCCCATAGGAATACATTGCCTGCACCCCTAATTTCAACCTGAAGTCTATATGGGTTATGAATGCCGTATGAACCTGTCTTCGGTACCAGTCCATCAGGCCACTATGAGATCTACCTGTGTCGAATCTAAGCTTCCTGGAGCAACCGGAAGTGGTTAAAATGCCCCTAAAAGTGTTTACCCATACACTGCCTGCAGTTTGATAGACATAGTGCATTCAACCCTGTGTAGATCAGTCAATTCTTAACGTAAAGACTTAAAACTCGGGATTCTGTAAGTGGCTATGTAAATCAAGACATGTGTTTACTTATAGCTTCCTGTGCCAACCGGAAGTGCCTTTAATTGGGTCACACTCTCTGTTTCGAAGGGTTAAAAAAGTCACATCTCTCCAAAACTTCATATGTGTGACTAGGTAACCCTTCTGAACTGTAAATCAGTCATTAATCCCAACAGATGTCAAAGAAAAGCTCCCTCACACACACACAGGAAGGATGGAGTGATAAAGTGCGGTGCTTAAAGACACAGAGAGCAGGAAATGGCATTACCATAATCCCTAGGCCGTACCGAGTTCAGCGAGATATCCCGCTTGACCGTAGCTCGCTCGGTCTAGGCGCAGCGAGCATTAGAATAGTAGGCCCAAAATGAAGCCTGCACCACAATGTCATTTGCTTTTGGGTGACAGTGAGAGAACCGTTAGAGTGAGAAGAAAAATTGCACCACATGAATGTTCCTAAGGTCCTCCCGATCTGAACAAGCCTAACCTTGACCGTGTGGCATTAACCCTTAACAGTAAAACAGTGTTTTTTGATCTCACAGATTACAGTGTCATCTCTCCCCATAGGAATACATTGCCTGCACCCCTAATTTCAACCTGAGGCCTATGTGGGTTATGAATGCCGTATGAACCTGTCTTCGGTACCAGTCCATCAGGCCACTATGAGGTCTACCTGTGTTGATTCTAAGCTTCCTGGACCAACCGGAAGTGGTTAAAATGCCCCTAAAAGTGTTTACCCATACACTGCATGCAGTTTGATAGACATAGTGCATTCAACCCTGTGTAGATCAGTCAATTCTTAACGTAAGGACTTAAAACTCAGGATTCTGTAACAGCATACCCCAATGAGGATATGTGTTGATTTATAACTTCCTGTGCCAACCGGAAGTGCCATAATTGGTGTCTCAGGGGCTGTTTCGAAGGGTTAAAAAAGTCTGATCTTTCCAAAACTTCATATGTGTGATTAGGCAACCCCCATGAACTGTAAATCAGTCATTTTTCCCCAAAAAATTCAAAGGAAAAAAAAATCACACTAAAACACAACTTGGAAGGAGGGACGTATTGGGGTGCGTAGAGACAGACAGTGGCTGCAATAGTTAGCTTTGTTCGAGCTAAAAAAGAACCGTCAGACCTAGAGTTCCGAAACTTTAGAAACCTGTTCTAGACCTCCGGTCGATGGTGCGTGGTGAGTTACGTGGCTCTAGACGGTTCTCGGACCGAGAAACAGCCTCGTACATTTGCAATACCTTCAATTCATTTTGACCATTACGAAAATGACCACGTTTAGAAAAGTCTCAGAGACGCAAGGCTAGGTGCATTGAAACCGGCTCGGCCCATAGAGACAGACCCCAACGTTTCTGTCCGATAGCTCGTTCAAGGACCCCGTAGCAAGGCATGGAAAAAAGTGGATTTTCAGCACCAATTAGGGTTTTTCTCGGACACCAAATGACCTATCGAGCCGAAACTCGGGATTCGGGGTCGCCTCACATAGGACTTCACATAATGTCCGAACTGGACCCGCAGCTAGAACGTAACTATGTGTTTTACCTTTTTATTATGTTTTAAACTAAAGGCGCTGTGAATTATGGGACTGCTCTGACATATGTGATAGTTGGCTTCTAAATGAGTAGTAAAAAGTGGGTTTGGTGTCATAATGACATTTAATTGACTGATGGACACTGACTTGCTAGTTGACTTTTGTGCATTTGCAATATGTTTAAACGGAGAGGGACCATCACCAAAATGTCATTCTGAAATCAACACAAAAAATGGCATCACCATAGTCTCCAGACTGTGCTGAGTTCAACGAGCTATCCCGCTTGACCGTAGCTCGCTCGGTCTAAGCGCAACGACCATTAGAAAAGTAGGCCCAAAATGAAGCCTGCCCCACAATGTCATTTGCTTTTGAGTGACAGTGAGAGAACCGTTAGGGTGAGAAGAAAAATTCCACCACATGAATGTTCCTAAGGTCCTCCCGATCTGTACAAGCCTAACCTTGACCGTGTGGCATTAACCCTTAAGAGTAAAACAGTGTTTTTTGATCTCACAGATTACAGTGTCATCTCTCCCCATAGGAATACATTGCCTGCACCCCTAATTTCAACCTGAAGTCTATATGGGTTATGAATGCCGTATGAACCTGTCTTCGGTACCAGTCCATCAGGCCACTATGAGATCTACCTGTGTCGAATCTAAGCTTCCTGGAGCAACCGGAAGTGGTTAAAATGCCCCTAAAAGTGTTTACCCATACACTGCCTGCAGTTTGATAGACATAGTGCATTCAACCCTGTGTAGATCAGTCAATTCTTAACGTAAAGACTTAAAACTCGGGATTCTGTAAGTGGCTATGTAAATCAAGACATGTGTTTACTTATAGCTTCCTGTGCCAACCGGAAGTGCCTTTAATTGGGTCACACTCTCTGTTTCGAAGGGTTAAAAAAGTCACATCTCTCCAAAACTTCATATGTGTGACTAGGTAACCCTTCTGAACTGTAAATCAGTCATTAATCCCAACAGATGTCAAAGAAAAGCTCCCTCACACACACACAGGAAGGATGGAGTGATAAAGTGCGGTGCTTAAAGACACAGAGAGCAGGAAATGGCATTACCATAATCCCTAGGCCGTACCGAGTTCAGCGAGATATCCCGCTTGACCGTAGCTCGCTCGGTCTAGGCGCAGCGAGCATTAGAATAGTAGGCCCAAAATGAAGCCTGCACCACAATGTCATTTGCTTTTGGGTGACAGTGAGAGAACCGTTAGAGTGAGAAGAAAAATTGCACCACATGAATGTTCCTAAGGTCCTCCCGATCTGAACAAGCCTAACCTTGACCGTGTGGCATTAACCCTTAACAGTAAAACAGTGTTTTTTGATCTCACAGATTACAGTGTCATCTCTCCCCATAGGAATACATTGCCTGCACCCCTAATTTCAACCTGAGGCCTATGTGGGTTATGAATGCCGTATGAACCTGTCTTCGGTACCAGTCCATCAGGCCACTATGAGGTCTACCTGTGTTGATTCTAAGCTTCCTGGACCAACCGGAAGTGGTTAAAATGCCCCTAAAAGTGTTTACCCATACACTGCATGCAGTTTGATAGACATAGTGCATTCAACCCTGTGTAGATCAGTCAATTCTTAACGTAAGGACTTAAAACTCAGGATTCTGTAACAGCATACCCCAATGAGGATATGTGTTGATTTATAACTTCCTGTGCCAACCGGAAGTGCCATAATTGGTGTCTCAGGGGCTGTTTCGAAGGGTTAAAAAAGTCTGATCTTTCCAAAACTTCATATGTGTGATTAGGCAACCCCCATGAACTGTAAATCAGTCATTTTTCCCCAAAAAATTCAAAGGAAAAAAAAATCACACTAAAACACAACTTGGAAGGAGGGACGTATTGGGGTGCGTAGAG
>NW_027260598.1:0-5986 GCF_045791955.1 Oncorhynchus clarkii lewisi
TCCCTCTCTCTCTCTCACATACAGTACCCAAACACTCCCTCTCTCTCTCTCACATACTGTACCCAAACACCCTCTCTCTCTCTCTCACATACTGTACCCAAACACCCTCTCTCTCTCTCTCACATACAGTACCCCAAACACCCTCTCTCTCTCTCTCACATACAGTACCCAAACACCCCTCTCTCTCTCTCACATACTGTACCCAAACACCCTCTCTCTCTCACATACAGTACCCAAACACCCTCTCTCTCTCTCACATACAGTACCCAAACACCCTCTCTCTCTCTCTCACATACAGTACCCAAACACCCCCTCTCTCTCTCTCTCACATACAGTACCCAAACACCCTCTCTCTCACATACAGTACCCAAACCCCCCTCTCTCTCTCTCACATACTGTACCCAAACACCCTCTCTCTCTCACATACTGTACCCAAACACCCTCTCTCTCTCACATACAGTACCCAAACACCCTCTCTCTCTCTCTCTCTCTCTCACATACAGTACCCAAACACCCCTCTCTCTCTCTCACATACTGTACCCAAACACCCTCTCTCTCTCACATACAGTACCCAAACACCCTCTCTCTCTCACATACAGTACCCAAACACCCTCTCTCTCTCTCTCACATACAGTACCCAAACACCCCCTCTCTCTCACACACATACAGTACCCAAACACCCTCTCTCTCTCACATACAGTACCCAAACACCTCCTCTCTCTCTCTCACATACTGTACCCAAACACCCCCTCTCTCTCACATACTGTACCCAAACACCCTCTCTCTCTCTCTCTCTCTCACATACAGTACCCAAACACCCTCTCTCTCTCTCTCACATACAGTACCCAAACACCCCCTCTCTCTCTCTCACATACAGTACCCAAACACCCTCTCTCTCTCACATACAGTACCCAAACACCCTCTCTCTCTCACATACAGTACCCAAACACCCCCTCTCTCTCTCTCACATACTGTACCCAAACACCCTCTCTCTCTCTCACATACAGTACCCAAACACCCTCTCTCTCTCACATACAGTACCCAAACACCCCCTCTCTCTCTCTCACATACTGTACCCAAACACCCTCTCTCTCTCACATACAGTACCCAAACACCCTCTCTCTCTCACATACAGTACCCAAACACCCTCTCTCTCTCACATACAGTACCCAAACACCCTCTCTCTCACACATACAGTACCCAAACACCCCCTCTCTCTCTCACATACAGTACCCAAACACCCCCTCTCTCTCACATACAGTACCCAAACACCCTCTCTCTCTCACATACAGTACCCAAACACCCCTCTCTCTCTCACATACAGTACCCAAACACCCCCTCTCTCTCACATACTGTACCCAAACACCCTCTCTCTCTCACATACAGTACCCAAACACCCTCTCTCTCTCTCACATACAGTACCCAAACACCCTCTCTCTCACACATACAGTACCCAAACACCCCCTCTCTCTCTCACATACAGTACCCAAACACCCTCTCTCTCTCACATACAGTACCCAAACACCCCCTCTCTCTCTCTCTCTCTCACATACAGTACCCAAACACCCTCTCTCTCTCTCTCTCTCTCACATACAGTACCCAAACACCCCCTCTCTCTCTCTCTCTCTCACATACAGTACCCAAACACCCCCTCTCTCTTTCTCTCACATACAGTACCCAAACACCCTCTCTCTCTCACATACAGTACCCAAACACCCTCTCTCTCTCACATACAGTACCCAAACACCCTCTCTCTCGCACATACAGCAGTACCCAAACACCCTCTCTCTCTCACATACAGCAGTACCCAAACACCCTCTCTCTCTCACATACAGTACCCAAACACCCCCTCTCTCTCACACATACAGTACCCAAACACCCTCTCTCTCTCACATACAGTACCCAAACACCCTCTCTCTCACATACAGTACTCAAACACCCCCTCTCTCTCTCTCTCTCTCACATACAGTACCCAAACACCCCCTCTCTCTCTCTCACATACAGTACCCAAACACCCCCTCTCTCTCTCTCTCTCACATACAGTACCCAAACACCCCCTCTCTCTCTCTCACACATACAGTACCCAAACACCCCCTCTCTCTCTCTCTCACATACAGTACCCAAACACCCCCTCTCTCTCTCTCACATACAGTACCCAAACACCCTCTCTCTCTCACATACAGTACCCAAACACCCTCTCTCTCTCTCACATACAGTACCCAAACACCCTCTCTCTCTCACATACAGTACCCAAACACCCTCTCTCTCTCACATACAGTACCCAAACACCCTCTCTCTCTCACATACAGTACCCAAACACCCTCTCTCTCACACATACAGTACCCAAACACCCCCTCTCTCTCTCACATACAGTACCCAAACACCCCCTCTCTCTCACATACAGTACCCAAACACCCTCTCTCTCTCACATACAGTACCCAAACACCCCCTCTCTCTCTCACATACAGTACCCAAACACCCCCTCTCTCTCACATACTGTACCCAAACACCCTCTCTCACATACAGTACCCAAACACCCTCTCTCTCTCTAACATACAGTACCCAAACACCCTCTCTCTCACACATACAGTACCCCAAACACCCCCTCTCTCTCTCACATACAGTACCCAAACACCCTCTCTCTCTCACATACAGTACCCAAACACCCCCTCTCTCTCTCTCTCTCTCTCTCACATACAGTACCCAAACACCCTCTCTCTCTCTCTCTCTCACATACAGTACCCAAACACCCCCTCTCTCTCTCTCACATACAGTACCCAAACACCCCCTCTCTCTTTCTCTCCACATACAGTACCCAAACACCCTCTCTCTCACATACAGTACCCAAACACCCTCTCTCTCACATACAGTACCCAAACACCCTCTCTCTCTCACATACAGCAGTACCCAAACACCCTCTCTCTCACATACAGCAGTACCCAAACACCCTCTCTCTCTCACATACAGTACCCAAACACCCCCTCTCTCTCTCACATACAGTACCCAAACACCCTCTCTCTCTCACATACAGTACCCAAACACCCTCTCTCTCACATACAGTACTCAAACACCCCCCTCTCTCTCTCTCTCTCACATACAGTACCCCCAAACACCCCCTCTCTCTCTCTCTCTCTCTCTCACATACAGTACCCAAACACCCCTCTCTCTCTCTCTCTCACATACAGTACCCCCAAACACCCCCTCTCTCTCTCTCACACATACAGTACCCAAACACCCCCTCTCTCTCTCTCACATACAGTACCCAAACACCCTCTCTCTCTCACATACAGTACCCCAAACACCCTCTCTCTCTCACATACAGTACCCAAACACCATCTCTCTCTCACATACAGTACCCAAACACCCTCTCTCTCTCACATACAGTACCCAAACACCCTCTCTCTCTCTCTCTCACATACAGTAGTACCCCAAACACCCTCTCTCTCTCTCTCTCTCACATACAGTCATACCCAAACACCCTCTCTCTCACATACAGTACCAGTCACAGTTGGACACACCACATTCAAGGGTTTTTTCTTTATTTTTACTATGTTCTACATTGTAGAATAGTAGTCAAGACATCAAAACTATGGAATTATCTAGTAACCAAAAAAGTGTTAAGCCCTCTTCTGTTTGCTGTCCCCTAGTCTTCTATGCCTCTTCTGTTGCTGTCCCTTAGTCTTCTATGCCTCTTCTGTTGCTGTCCCCTAGTCTTCTATGCCTCTTCTGTTGCTGTCCCCTAGTCTTCTATGCACTGCATAACTGTGTGTACATGTGATTTTGGACACCCTTCTGGCAAAGTAGTATTTTATTTTTTTAGATTAGAACACAATATCCCAGAATCCCCAGCTCTCATTGTTAGTCCCTGCTGAGACTTTGTGGCAACTAGTGACAACCCAACAGAGTCGGGATGTTTGAGACTGTGGATGCCGATGTGATAAGATTGAAAATTATTCAATTACATTTTTTTGCAACAATGTCTCCAGAACAGGTACAAAAAATATTACACACTGGGTATAATTCACATTTTTAGATTGTGATATAAAAAAAAATCTCCTTGTCAGCAATGTCAGCGTAGGTAGCTAGCTAGCTACATAGTTGATGATAGCTACGGTGAATTATTCTAAAATTGATTAGATTGTTTCTTCTCAATCTAAACACAATACCCCATACTGACAAAGCCAAAAATTATTATTATTATTATTATTATTACATTTAAGCACATTTATAAAAAATAAATGACAGAAATACCTTATTTACATAAGTATTCAGACCCTTTGCTTTGGGACATGAAATGGAGCTCAGGTGCATCCTGTTTCCATTGATCATCCTTGATATTTCTACAACTTGGAGTCCACCTGTGGTAAATTCAATTGATTCGACATGATTTGGAAAAGCACACACCAATAAAAATAAGGTCCCACAGTTGACAGTGCAAGTCAGAGCAAAAACCAAGCCATGAGGTCGATGGAGTTGTCCATAGAGCGTCGAGGCACAGATCAGGGGAAGGGTACCAAAAAAATTATGCAGCATTGAAGGTCCCCAAGAACACAGTGGCTTCCATCATTCTTAAATGGAAGAAGTTTGGAACCACCAAGACTCTTCCTAGAGCTGGCTGCCTGGCCAAACTGAGCAATCAGGGGAGAAGGGCCTTGGTCAGGGAGGTAACCAAGAACCCAATGGTCACTTTGACAGAGTTCCTCTGTAGGGATGGGAGAACCTTCCAGAATGACAACAATCTTTGCAGCACTCCACCAATCAGGCCTTTATGGTAGAGTGTCCAGACGGAAGCCACTCCTCAGTAAAAGGCACATGACAGCCCGCTTGGAGTTTGCCAAAAGTAACTTAAAGGACTCTGACTATGAGAAACAAGATTCCCTGAATGCCAAGCGTCACGTCTGGAGGAAACATGGTTGGTACGACCCCCTACGGTGAAGCATGGTGGTGGCAGCATCATGGTGTGGGGATGTTTTTCAGCAGCAGGGAGACTAGTCAGGATCGAGGGAAAGATGAACAAAGCAAAGTACAGAGAGATCCATGATGAAAACCTGCTCCAGAGCACTCAGGACCTCCAGACTGGGGTGAAGGTTCACCTTTCAACAGGACAACGACCCTAAAGCAAACAGCCAAGACAACACAGGAGTGCCTTCGGGACAAGTCTCTGATCGTCCATGAGTGGCCTAGAGCCTGGTCTGGAACCCGATCAAACATCCCTGGAGAGACCTGAAAATAGCTGTGCAGCGACGCTCCCCATCCAACTTGGCAGAGCTTGAGAGGATCTGCAGAGAAGAATGGGAGAAACTCACCAAATACAGATGTGCCAAACTTGTACTGTCATACCCAAGAAGACTCGAGGCTGTAATCGCTGCCAAAGGTGTTTCAACAAAGTACTGAGTAAAGGGTCTGAATACTTATGTAAATGTCATCAGTTTGACTTTTTATACATTTGCTATAAAAAAAAAATCTACAAATAAAAAATCTGTTTTTGCTTTGTCATTATGGGGTATTGTGATGTCATTATGGGGTATTGTGATGTCATTATGGGGTATTGTGATGTCATTATGGGGTATTGTGATGTCATTATGGGGTATTGTGATGTCATTATGGGGTATTGTGTGTAGATTTATAAAAAAAAGTTTAATCAATTTTAGAATAAGTCGGTGAGTAGAGACATCCTGTCAATAGGTACCAGTCATGGTGAGTAGAGACATCATGTCAATAGGTACCAGTCATGGTGAGTAGAGACATCATGTCAATAGGTACCAGTCATCGTGAGTAGAGACATCATGTCAATAGGTACCAGTCATGGTGAGTAGAGACATCATGTCAATAGGTACCAGTCATGGTGAGTGGAGAGAGACATCATGTCAATAGGTACCAGTCATGGTGAGTGGAGAGAGACATCATGTCAATAGGTACCAGTCATGGTGAGTAGAGACATCATGTCAATAGGTACCAGTCATGGTGAGTAGAGACATCATGCCAA
>NW_027260599.1:0-5983 GCF_045791955.1 Oncorhynchus clarkii lewisi
CACATCTGTTGTGCATTATAAAAACAGGAAGAAATGTGGCGAGAGAGGTGTCAAAGACAAAGGGAAAGAGGTATGAACTTAGGTGCAGGGAAGACAGCATATGACTACTGAACCAGTGCAAATCAAATATTTTCTCAGTTCATCACAATGACATAATAGTGTCTCTAGTCAGCCTGAAGGTTATCTTAACCGTGGGTGAGGTGGTGATGATGGGACTGGGGGTTGGCATCCTCTCTCACATCAAAACATATCTGCAGACGAGAGACAGACGGAGAGAGAGAGAGCATGTTTAAGCCCTGTTTTTATTTTTTATTCTAACATTGTTAGTCATCATAATCATCAGGAGGTGAAATGCAAAACTGACCTTGGATCATTAACTCTGGGACGACTGCATCTCTATCTGTATTTCAATGTAAAGCATCTCTTTAATAATACTTCCTGTTGACCCGACCAAGTGACCTCTCACCTCTGTTCATGCTGTGCCCTCTATGTAGCCAGTCCTAATGCCTCAGGGTTTCACCGACACTGCTGATATAACCCTAGAGGATTTAGGGAGAAGAGGGGAGAGGGATGAAGTGAAGGGGAGAGAATTATTGAGAAGATAAGGTAGTTAAAGAGACAGTGTTCAATCTGCGTGTGGCCTCACCTTGTGTCCACACCACACTAAGTGGCTACAGAGTACTTTATGCTGAAAAACATGAACGGAAACACGAGGACAAACAATATAGTGTAGTTATAAAAATAATGAAGTGTCTTACTATTCTCCATGGTTGGCCCTCTTGCCTAGTCTTGGAAGGTGGAAGGAGCCACAGTTATACACCTGAGCCTGCTTACTGCACAACACAATGCATCAATCAGATTGATACATGAGTGTGTAGGTGTGGTTTATAGGGTTTCTAATTGTTCTACATTTTTTCAATATGGGTGATTTAAAATAGCCTGTGTTGTTTTCGTACAGACATCACACCCTTACCTAAACAGCACCCTCACCTGAGAAGTAGAAATCAAAGGGAGAGAAACTGGGAATTGAATAACTGCAGTTGACAGCTACGTAAAGGGAAGAATACTCTTATTGCTATGTGAATGACTCTTAAAAAGAGCCTTTGGTTGTGCATAGTGTAGCCTATGGTGTTACCAGGGAACAGCACCTTCTTCGAAGAAGTAGAAGGTGAAGATCTCCTGCACAACGATTGCCTCTTGCTGCGTTGTTGGACCCCATTCTTGAAACATCCTGCAGAGCAGCAGACTGATTTTTCATTCACTTAGCTAGCTATCTATACAGTATGTGGAGTTTGCTAGATTGCTAGCTAGCCAACTAGCTAGCACATTTAGCAGCTCATTTGAGTTAGCCTGCACTGTAGGTAGTTAGATAATAATACATAGTTTTTAAAAATATTTTCTAAATGTATTAACTTACTTGAATAGGTTCTCCCAGCCATGTGGACAATTGGAAACAGGGCAGCAAGGTTTGTTTGTCACCAGAGCGTTTTAGAGGATATTACTACTGAAATATGTACCCATTTAATAACCAGACCTTCATACAAACTTGCTATGCTGAATTGTTGACACAATCGAACATGCTGCTATATGCTGCAATATGCTGCCAGCACGCCCACCAGCGAGTCACAATGGGCGGCCTAGGCGGCACGCGGCAAATTACTGCCATCTAGTGTACATTCACTGTTAGTGACAATTGGGGGAATAAATACACTGTAGACAAAGAGTTGTTCCAAAAATACTTAGCTTGGTCCATGTCTGGTATGGGTTTGTGCTTGTCTCATCAGTGGAACCTGAAACAGGACGTGGGAGAGAGACAACAGGACGTGGGAGAGAGACAACAGGACAGGGAGAGACAACAGGACAGGGGGAGAGAGACAACAGGACAGGGGGAGAGACAACAGGACAGGGAGAGAGACAACAGGACGTGGGAGAGAGACAACAGGACAGGGAGAGAGACAACAGGATGTGGGATAGAGACAACAGGACAGGGGGAGAGACAACAGGACAGGGAGAGAGACAACAGGACGTGGGAGAGAGACACCTCTACATGCATCATCTTCGACCTTCTGATTCACAAACCACAAATGTCATTGTTCAATGGTCCCCATCTTTAAGCACAATTTTATCATGTGTTTTATTTAGTTGACATTGTGGTTTTATTCTGTGAAGCATTGCCAACGCAGTGCTTCACCCTCTTCTTCTAGCGGGGAGATTTTGATGGGTTTTCTCTGGTTCTTGTGTCTGGACACATCTGGGAATCCTCAGAGATTTTCCATGGGGACGCCTTGTATGATGTTTGTTTTTCAGATTTCTCATTGTTATGGTGATAACCCGAGAAGTTGACGGGATAGTGCCTATCAAAACATCCCCTAATGCAATTTGGCCCCTTGGCACATCTGTCCAAAGCTGTCAATCAATCACGAGCCTAGAGAATAATGTGTGAGAACCAGAGAAAACCCATCAAAATCTCCCCGCTAGAAGAAGAGGGTGAAGCACTGCGTTGGCAATGCTTCACAGAATAAAACCACAATGTCAACTAAATAAAACACATGATAAAATTGTGCTTAAACCCTCAAACTAATTGACATGCAAAGAAACGGCTCACGTAAAACTATTCCAGAGATGGGGACCATTGAACAATGACATTTGTGGTTTGTGAATCAGGTCGAAGATGATGCATGTAGAGGACACTTCTGCTCAGACCCCAACCAAGGAACATCAAAAGTCGTGCTATAAATTCACAGACAACACAAAGATTCCTTAATGTCCTTCCAGATTCCCTCTGTCTACCCATGGACGCCAGAGGACAAAAATCAGTTAACCACCTAACTGAGGAACTCAATTTAACCTTGCGCAATACCCTAGATGCAGTTGCACTCCTAAAAACTAAAAACATTTCTCATAAGAAACTAGCTCCCTGGTATACAGAAAATACCCGAGCTCTGAAGCAAGCTTCCAGAAAATTGGAACGGAAATGGCGCCACACCAAACTGGAAGTCTTCCGACTAGCTTGGAAAGACAGTACTGTGCAGTACCGAAGAGCCCTTACTGCTGCTCGATCATCCTATTTTTCTAACTTAATTGAGGAAAATAAGAACAATCCGAAATTCCTTTTTGATACTGTCGCAAAGCTAACTAAAAAGCAGCATTCCCCAAGAGAGGATGACTTTCATTTTAGCAGTGATAAATTCATGAACTTCTTTGAGGAAAAGATTTTGATTATTAGAAAGCAAATTACGGACTCCTCCTTAAATCTGTGTATTCCTTCAAAGCTCAGTTGTCCTGAGTCTGCACAACTCTGCCAGGACCTAGGATCAAGAGAGACGCTCAAGTGTTTTAGTAATATATCTCTTGACACAATGATGAAAATAATCATGGCCTCTAAACCTTCAAGCTGCACACTGGACCTTATTCCAACTAAACTACTGAAAGAGCTGCTTCCTGTGCTTGGCCCTCCTATGTTGAACATAATAAACGGCTCTCTATCCACCGGATGTGTACCAAACTCACTAAAAGTGGCAGTAATAAAGCCTCTCTTGAAAAAGCCAAACCTTGACCCAGAAAATATAAAAAACTTTCGGCCTATATCGAATCTTCCATTCCTCTCAAAAATTTTAGAAAAGGCTGTTGCGCAGCAACTCACTGCCTTCCTGAAGACAAACAATGTATACGAAATGCTTCAGTCTGGTTTTAGACCCCATCATAGCACTGAGACTGCACTTGTGAAGGTGGTAAATGACCTTTTAATGGCATCAGACCGAGGCTCTGCATCTGTCCTCGTGCTCCTAGACCTTAGTGCTGCTTTTGATACCATCGATCACCACATTGGAAACCCAAATTGGTCTACATGGACAAGTTCTGGCCTGGTTTAGATCTTATCTGTCGGAAAGATATCAGTTTGTCTCTGTCAATGGTTTGTCCTCTGACAAATCAACTGTAAATTTCGGTGTTCCTCAAGGTTCCGTTTTAGGACCACTATTGTTTTCACTATATATTTTACTTCTTGGGGATGTCATTCGAAAACATAATGTTAACTTTCACTGCTATGCGGATGACACACAGCTGGACATTTCAATGAAACATGGTGAAGCCCCAAAATTGCCCTCGCTAGAAGCATGTGTTTCAGACATAAGAAAGTGGATGACTGCAAACTTTTTACTTTTAAACTCGGACAAAACAGAGATGCTTGTTCTAGGTCCCAAGAAACAAAGAGATCTTCTGTTGAATCTGACAATTAATCTTAATGGTTGTACAGTCATCTCAAATAAAACTGTGAAGGACCTCGGCGTTACTCTGGACCCTGATCTCTCTTTTGAAGAACATATCAAGACCATTTCAAGGACAGCTTTTTTCCATCTACGTAACATTGCAAAAATCAGAAACTTTCTGTCCAAAAATGATGCAGAAAAATTAATCCATGCTTTTGTCACTTCTAGGTTAGACTACTGCAATGCTCTACTTTCCGGCTACCCGGATAAAGCACTAAATAAACTTCAGTTAGTGCTAAATACGGCTGCTAGAATCCTGACTAGAACCCCAAAATTTGATCATATTACTCCAGTGCTAGCCTCTCTACACTGGCTTCCTGTCAATGCAAGGGCTGATTTCAAGGTTTTACTGCTAACCTACAAAGCATTACATGTGCTTGCTCCTACCTATCTCTCTGATTTGGTCCTGCCGTACATACCTACACGTACGCTACGGTCACAAGACGCAGGCCTCCTAATTGTCCCTAGAATTTCTAAACAAACAGCTGGAGGCAGGGCTTTCTCCTATAGAACTCAATTTTTATGAAACGGTCTGCCTACCCATGTCAGAGACGCAGACTCTGTCTCAACCTTTAAGTCTTTACTGAAGACTCATCTCTTCAGTGGGTCATATGATTGAGTGTAGTCTGGCCCAGGAGTGGGAAGGTGAACGGAAAGGCTCTGGAGTAACGAACCGCCCTTGCTGTCTCTGCCTGGCCGGTTCCCCTCTTTCCACTGGGATTCTCTGCCTCTAACCCTATTACAGGGGCTGAGTCACTGGCTTACTGGGGATCTTTCATACCGTCCCTGGGAGGGGTGCGTCACCTGAGTGGGTTGAGTCACTGATGTGATCATCCTGTCTGGGTTGGCGCCCCCCCCCCCTTGGGTTGTGCCGTGGCGGAGATCTTTGTGGGCTATACTCAGCCTTGTCTCAGGATGGTAAGTTGGTGGTTGAAGATATCCCTCTAGTGGTGTGGGGACTGTGCAAAGTGGGTGGGGTTATATCCTTCCTGTTTGGCCCTGTCCGGGGGTGTCCTCGGATGGGGCCACAGTGTCTCCTGACCCCTCCTGTCTCAGCCTCCAGTATTTATGCTGCAGTAGTTTATGTGTCGGGGGCTAGGGTCAGTTTGTTATATCTGGAGTACTTCTACTGTCCTATTCGGTGTCCTGTGTGAATTTGAGTGTGCTCTCTCTAATTCTCTCTTTCTTTCTCTCTCTCTCGGAGGACCTGAGACCTAGGACCATGCCTCAGGATTACCTGACATGATGACTCCTTGCTGTCCCCAGTCCACCTGGCCGTGCTGCTGCTCCAGTTTCAACTGTTCTGCCTTATTATTATTGGACCATGCTGGTCATTTATGAACATTTGAACATCTTGGCCATGTTCTGTTATAATCTCCACCCGGCACAGCCAGAAGAGGACTGGCCACCCCACATAGCCTGGTTCCTCTCTAGGTTTCTTCCTAGGTTTTGGCCTTTCTAGGGAGTTTTTCCTAGCCACCGTGCTTCTACACCTGCATTGCTTGCTGTTTGGGGTTTTAGGCTGGGTTTCTGTACAGCACTTTGAGATATCAGCTGATGTACGAAGGGCTATATAAATAAATTTGATTTGATTTGATTTGAAGTGTCTCTCTCCCACATCCTGTGTCTCTCTCCCCCGTACTGTGTCTCTCTCCCCCGTCCTGTGTCTCTCTCCCCCTTTCCTGGTGTCTCTCCCTGTAATGTTGTCTCTCCCC
>NW_027260600.1:0-5966 GCF_045791955.1 Oncorhynchus clarkii lewisi
GAGAAGAGGAGAGGATGGGATATAGAAGATAAGAGGAGAGAAGAGAAGAGGATGGGGTATAGAAGAGAAGAGGAGAGGATGGGATATAGAAGAGAAGAGGATGTGGTATAGAAGAGAAGAGGACATGATGGGGTATAGAAGAGAAGAGAAGAGGGGAGGATGTGGTGTAGAAGAGAAGAGGAGAGGATGTGGTATAGAAGAGAAGAGGAGAGGATGGGGTATAGAAGAGAAGAGGAGAGGATGGGGGTAAAGAAGAGGAGAGGATGTGCTATAGAAGAGAAGAGGAGAGGATGGGGTATAGAAGAGAAGAGGGGAGGATGTGGTGTAGAAGAGAAGAGGAGGATGTGGTATAGAAGAGAAGAGGAGAGGATGGTGCGGTATAGAAGAGAAGAGGGAGGATGTGGTATAGAAGAGAAGAGGGGAGGATGGGGTATAGAAGAGAATAGGGGAGGATGTGGTATAGAAGAGTAGAGGTTGCGGTATAGAAGAGTAGAGGGTGTGGTATAGAAGAGGAGAGGATGTGGTATAGAAGAGGAGAGGATGTGGTATAGAAGAGAAGAGTAAGGATGTGGTATAGAAGAGTAGAGGAGAGGAGGGGGTATAGAAGAGTAGAGGAGAGGATGGGGTATAGAAGAGAAGAGGGGAGGGGAAGATGTGGTATAGAAGAGAAGAGGAGAGGATGTGGTATAGAAGAGAAGAGGAGAGGATGTGGTATAGAAGAGAAGAGGAGAGGATGGGGTATAGAAGGGAAGAGGAGAGGATGGGGTATAGAAGAGAAGAGAAGAGGATGGGGTATAGAAGGGAAGAGGAGAGGATGGGGTATAGAAGAGAAGAGAAGAGGATGGGGTATAGAAGAGAAGAGAAGAGGATGGGGTATAGAAGAGGAGAGAAGAGGATGGGGTATAGAAGAGGAGAGGATGGGGTATAGAAGGGAAGAGAAGAGGATGTGGTATAGAAGAGAAGAGGAGAGGATGGGGTATAGAAGAGAAGAGGATGTGGTATCGAAGAGAAGAGGAGAGGATGGGGTATAGAGGAGAAGAGGAGAGGATGGGGTATAGAGGAGAAGAGGAGAGGATGGGGTATAGAGGAGAAGAGGGGAGGATGGGGTATAGAGGAGAAGAGGAGAGGATGTGGTATAAAAGAGAAGAGGAGAGGATGGGGTATAGAGGAGAAGAGGAGAGGATGGGGTATAGAGGAGAAGAGTAGAGGATGTGGTATAGAGGAGAAGAGGAGAGGATGTAGTATAAAAGAGAAGAGGAGAGGATGGGGTATAGAGGAGAAGAGGAGAGGATGGGGTATAGAAGGGAAGAGGAGAGGATGGGGTATAGAAGAGAAGAGGATGTGGTATAAAAGAGAAGAGGAGAGGATGCGGTATAGAAGAGGAGAGGATGGGGTATAGAAAAGAAGAGGAGAGGATGGGGTATAGAAGAGAAGAGGATGTGGTATAAAAGAGAAGAGGAGAGGATGGGGTATAGAAGAGAAGAGGAGAGGATGTGGTAGAGAAGAGGAGAGGATGGGGTATAGAAGAGAAGAGGAGAGGATGGGGTATAGAAGAGAAGAGGATGTGGTATAAAAGAGAAGAGGAGAGGATGGGGTATAGAAGAGAAGAGGAGAGGATGGGGTAGAGAAGAGAAGAGGATGGGGTATAGAAGAGAAGAGGAGAGGATGGGATATAGAAGAGAAGAGGAGAGGATGGGGTATAGAAGAGAAGAGGGGAGGATGGGGTATAGAGGAGAAGAGGAGAGGATGTGGTATAGAAGAGAAGAGGATAGGATGGGGTATAGAAGAGAAGAGGATGTGGTATAGGAGAGAAGAGGAGAGGATGGGGTATAGAGGAGAAGAGGAGAGGATGTGGTATAAAAGAGAAGAGGAGAGGATGGGATATAGAAGAGAAGAGGATGTGGTATAAAAGAGAAGAGGAGAGGATGGGGTATAGAGGAGAAGAGGAGAGGATGGGGTATAGAGGAGAAGAGGAGAGGATGTGGTATAGAGGAGAAGAGGAGAGGATGTAGTATAAAAGAGAAGAGGAGAGAATGGGGTATAGAGGAGAAGAGGAGAGGATGGGGTATAGAAGGGAAGAGGAGAGGATGGGGTATAGAAGAGAAGAGGATGTGGTATAAAAGAGAAGAGGAGAGGATGCGGTATAGAAGAGGAGAGGATGGGGTATAGAAAAGAAGAGGAGAGGATGGGGTATAGAAGAGAAGAGGATGTGGTATAAAAGAGAAGAGGAGAGGATGGGGTATAGAAGAGAAGAGGAGAGGATGGGGTAGAGAAGAGGAGAGGATGGGGTATAGAAGAGAAGAGGAGAGGATGGGGTATAGAAGAGAAGAGGATGTGGTATAAAAGAGAAGAGGAGAGGATGGGGTATAGAAGAGAAGAGGAGAGGATGGGGTAGAGAAGAGAAGAGGATGGGGTATAGAAGAGAAGAGGAGAGGATGGGATATAGAAGAGAAGAGGAGAGGATGGGGTATAGAAGAGAAGAGGGGAGGATGGGGTATAGAGGAGAAGAGGAGAGGATGTGGTATAGAAGAGAAGAGGATAGGATGGGGTATAGAAGAGAAGAGGATGTGGTATAGGAGAGAAGAGGAGAGGATGGGGTATAGAGGAGAAGAGGAGAGGATGTGGTATAAAAGAGAAGAGGAGAGGATGGGATATAGAAGATAAGAGGATGTGGTATAGAAGAGAAGAGGATGTGGTATAGAAGAGAAGAGGAGAGGATGTGATATAAAAGAGAAGAGGAGAGGATGGGGTATAGAAGAGGAGAGGATGTGGTATAGAAGAGAAGAGGAGAGGATGTGGTATAGAAGAGAAGAGGAGAGGATGGGGTATAGAGGATAAGAGGAGAGGATGGGGTATAGAAGTGAAGAGGAGAGGAGGGGGTATAGAAGAGAAGAGGAGAGGATGTGGTATAAAAGAGAAGAGGAGAGGATGTGGTATAAAAGAGAAGAGGAGAGGATGGGGTATAGAAGAGAAGAGGAGAGGATGGGGTATAGAAGAGAAGAGGAGAGGATGTGGTATAAAAGAGAAGAGGAGAGGATGTGGTATAAAAGAGAAGAGGAGAGGATGTGGTATAGAAGAGAAGAGGGAGGATGGGGTATAGAAGAGAAGAGGGGAGGATGTGGTATAGAAGAGGAGAGGATGCGGTATAGAAGAGAGCGGAGGATGTGGTATAGAAGAGAAGAGGGGAGGATGGGGTATAGAAGAGAATAGGGGAGGATGTGGTATAGAAGAGTAGAGGATGCGGTATAGAAGAGAAGAGGGTGTGGTATAGAAGAGGAGAGGATGTGGTATAGAAGAGGAGAGGATGTGGTATAGAAGAGAAGAGTAAGGATGTGGTATAGAAGAGAAGAGGAGAGGATGGGGTATAGAAGAGTAGAGGAGAGGATGGGGTATAGAAGAGAAGAGGGGAGGGGAAGATGTGGTATAGAAGAGAAGAGGAGAGGATGTGGTATAGAAGAGAAGAGGAGAGGATGTGGTATAGAAGAGAAGAGGAGAGGATGGGGTATAGAAGAGAAGAGGAGAGGATGGGGTATAGAAGAGAAGAGAAGAGGATGGGGTATAGAAGTGAAGAGGAGAGGATGGGGTATAGAAGAGAAGAGAAGAGGATGGGGTATAGAAGAGAAGAGAAGAGGATGGGGTATAGAAGAGGAGAGAAGAGGATGGGGTATAGAAGAGGAGAGGATGGGGTATAGAAGGGAAGAGAAGAGGATGTGGTATAGAAGAGAAGAGGAGAGGATGGGGTATAGAAGAGAAGAGGATGTGGTATCGAAGAGAAGAGGAGAGGATGGGGTATAGAGGAGAAGAGGAGAGGATGGGGTATAGAGGAGAAGAGGAGAGGATGGGGTATAGAGGAGAAGAGGGGAGGATGGGGTATAGATGAGAAGAGGAGAGGATGTGGTATAAAAGAGAAGAGGAGAGGATGGGGTATAGAGGAGAAGAGGAGATAATGGGGTATAGAGGAGAAGAGTAGAGGATGTGGTATAGAGGAGAAGAGGAGAGGATGTAGTATAAAAGAGAAGAGGAGAGGATGGGGTATAGAGGAGAAGAGGAGAGGATGGGGTATAGAAGGGAAGAGGAGAGGATGGGGTATAGAAGAGAAGAGGATGTGGTATAAAAGAGAAGAGGAGAGGATGCGGTATAGAAGAGGAGAGGATGGGGTATAGAAAAGAAGAGGAGAGGATGGGGTATAGAAGAGAAGAGGATGTGGTATAAAAGAGAAGAGGAGAGGATGGGGTATAGAAGAGAAGAGGAGAGGATGTGGTAGAGAAGAGGAGAGGATGGGGTATAGAAGAGAAGAGGAGAGGATGGGGTATAGAAGAGAAGAGGATGTGGTATAAAAGAGAAGAGGAGAGGATGGGGTATAGAAGAGAAGAGGAGAGGATGGGGTAGAGAAGAGAAGAGGATGGGGTATAGAAGAGAAGAGGAGAGGATGGGATATAGAAGAGAAGAGGAGAGGATGGGGTATAGAAGAGAAGAGGGGAGGATGGGGTATAGAGGAGAAGAGGAGAGGATGTGGTATAGAAGAGAAGAGGATAGGATGGGGTATAGAAGAGAAGAGGATGTGGTATAGGAGAGAAGAGGAGAGGATGGGGTATAGAGGAGAAGAGGAGAGGATGTGGTATAAAAGAGAAGAGGAGAGGATGGGATATAGAAGAGAAGAGGATGTGGTATAAAAGAGAAGAGGAGAGGATGGGGTATAGAGGAGAAGAGGAGAGGATGGGGTATAGAGGAGAAGAGGAGAGGATGTGGTATAGAGGAGAAGAGGAGAGGATGTAGTATAAAAGAGAAGAGGAGAGAATGGGGTATAGAGGAGAAGAGGAGAGGATGGGGTATAGAAGGGAAGAGGAGAGGATGGGGTATAGAAGAGAAGAGGATGTGGTATAAAAGAGAAGAGGAGAGGATGCGGTATAGAAGAGGAGAGGATGGGGTATAGAAAAGAAGAGGAGAGGATGGGGTATAGAAGAGAAGAGGATGTGGTATAAAAGAGAAGAGGAGAGGATGGGGTATAGAAGAGAAGAGGAGAGGATGGGGTAGAGAAGAGGAGAGGATGGGGTATAGAAGAGAAGAGGAGAGGATGGGGTATAGAAGAGAAGAGGATGTGGTATAAAAGAGAAGAGGAGAGGATGGGGTATAGAAGAGAAGAGGAGAGGATGGGGTAGAGAAGAGAAGAGGATGGGGTATAGAAGAGAAGAGGAGAGGATGGGATATAGAAGAGAAGAGGAGAGGATGGGGTATAGAAGAGAAGAGGGGAGGATGGGGTATAGAGGAGAAGAGGAGAGGATGTGGTATAGAAGAGAAGAGGATAGGATGGGGTATAGAAGAGAAGAGGATGTGGTATAGGAGAGAAGAGGAGAGGATGGGGTATAGAGGAGAAGAGGAGAGGATGTGGTATAAAAGAGAAGAGGAGAGGATGGGATATAGAAGATAAGAGGATGTGGTATAGAAGAGAAGAGGATGTGGTATAGAAGAGAAGAGGAGAGGATGTGATATAAAAGAGAAGAGGAGAGGATGGGGTATAGAAGAGAAGAGGATGTGGTATAGAAGAGAAGAGGAGAGGATGTGGTATAGAAGAGAAGAGGAGAGGATGGGGTATAGAGGATAAGAGGAGAGGATGGGGTATAGAAGTGAAGAGGAGAGGAGGGGGTATAGAAGAGAAGAGGAGAGGATGTGGTATAAAAGAGAAGAGGAGAGGATGTGGTATAAAAGAGAAGAGGAGAGGATGGGGTATAGAAGAGAAGAGGAGAGGATGGGGTATAGAAGAGAAGAGGAGAGGATGTGGTATAAAAGAGAAGAGGAGAGGATGTGGTATAAAAGAGAAGAGGAGAGGATGTGGTATAGAAGAGAAGATTGGAGGATGGGGTATAGAAGAGAATAGGGGAGGATGTGGTATAGAAGAGGAGAGGATGCGGTATAGAAGAGAAGAGCGGAGGATGTGGTATAGAAGAGAAGAGGGGAGGATGGGGTAT
>NW_027260601.1:2500-5916 GCF_045791955.1 Oncorhynchus clarkii lewisi
GCACGGAGGAAAATGAGCATTTGCATCCATAGTCATATTTTAAACCGTCCATAAAGCACTCAGGGCCGGCCCTGAGAGAGAGAGAGAGAGAGAGAGAAAAAAAAATAAAAATCATACCTTCCATAAATAATTCGGACCGGCCCCCATTGAAAAGGTCCGTAGTAGGGTGCATCATTATCGGACATGAATATATGGAACACCGCTAAGCGCATTGAGAACCATGATTTGGGTGACCAGGTGCACGTTTTCAATCACCAGTTGCACGGAGGATTAATAGCAATCTGCATCCATCATGATTTCTTAAAGTGTCCATAAAGCACTAAGGATGGCACGACTGAGACAGGGCCTTAGTGGGGTGCTCCCATAGCGGGGAATAATGACAGGAGTGCATTTAAATTCATTTTGAACCATATTTAATATTTTGGGTGACCAGGTGCACATTTCAAATCACCAGTTGCACAGAGGATTAATAGCAATCTGCATCCATCGTGATTTCTTAAAGTGTCCATAAAGCACTAAGGACGGCCCCGACCGAGACAGGGCCTTAGTGGGGTGCTCCCATAGCGGGGAATAATGACAGGAGTGCCTTTAAATTCATTTTGAACCATATTTAATATTTTGGGTGACCAGCACATTTCAAATCACCAGTTGCAGCTCATCCATCGTGATTTCTTAAAGTGTCCATAAAGCACTAAGGACGGCCCCGACAGAGACAGGGCCGTAGTAGGGTACTCCCCTAGCGGGCTATATCAATAGAATGACGGGTAAAAGTATTTAAAACCGTTTTTAAAATTTTGGGTGACCAGGTGCACGTTTTCAATCACCAGGTGCACGGAGGAAAATGAGCATTTGCATCCATAGTCATATTTTAAACCGTCCATAAAGCACTCAGGGCCGGCCCTGAGAGAGAGAGAGAGAGAGAGAGAAAAAAAAATAAAAATCATACCTTCCATAAATAATTCGGACCGGCCCCCATTGAAAAGGTCCGTAGTAGGGTGCATCATTATCGGACATGAATATATGGAACACCGCTAAGCGCATTGAGAACCATGATTTGGGTGACCAGGTGCACGTTTTCAATCACCAGTTGCACGGAGGATTAATAGCAATCTGCATCCATCATGATTTCTTAAAGTGTCCATAAAGCACTAAGGACGGCCCCGACCGAGACAGGGCCTTAGTGGGGTGCTCCCATAGCGGGGAATAATGACAGGAGTGCCTTTAAATTCATTTTGAACCATATTTAATATTTTGGGTGACCAGGTGCACATTTCAAATCACCAGTTGCACAGAGGATTAATAGCAATCTGCATCCATCGTGATTTCTTAAAGTGTCCATAAAGCACTAAGGACGGCCCCGACCGAGACAGGGCCTTAGTGGGGTGCTCCCATAGCGGGGAATAATGACAGGAGTGCATTTAAATTCATTTTGAACCATATTTAATATTTTGGGTGACCAGGTGCATATTTCAAATCACCAGTTGCACAGAGGATTAATAGCAATCTGCATCCATCGTGATTTCTTAAAGTGTCTAAAAAGCACTCAAGGACGGCCCTGACAGAGACAGGGCCGTAGTAGGGTACTCCCCTAGCGGGCTATATCAATAGAATGACGGGTAAAAGTATTTAAAACCGTTTTTAAAATTTTGGGTGACCAGGTGCACGTTTTCAATCACCAGGTGCACGGAGGAAAATGAGCATTTGCATCCATAGTCATATTTTAAACCGTCCATAAAGCACTCAGGGCCGGCCCTGAGAGAGAGAGAGAGAGAGAGAGAAAAAAAATAAAAATCATACCTTCCATAAATAATTCGGACCGGCCCCCATTGAAAAGGTCCGTAGTAGGGTGCATCATTATCGGACATGAATATATGGAACACCGCTAAGCGCATTGACATATTTAATATTTTGGGTGACCAGGTGCACATTTCAAATCACCAGTTGCACAGAGGATTAATAGCAATCTGCATCCATCGTGATTTCTTAAAGTGTCCATAAAGCACTAAGGACGGCCCCGACCGAGACAGGGCCTTAGTGGGGTGCTCCCATAGCGGGGAATAATGACAGGAGTGCATTTAAATTCATTTTGAACCATATTTAATATTTTGGGTGACCAGGTGCATATTTCAAATCACCAGTTGCACAGAGGATTAATAGCAATCTGCATCCATCGTGATTTCTTAAAGTGTCTAAAAAGCACTCAAGGACGGCCCTGACAGAGACAGGGCCGTAGTAGGGTACTCCCCTAGCGGGCTATATCAATAGAATGACGGGTAAAAGTATTTAAAACCGTTTTTAAAATTTTGGGTGACCAGGTGCACGTTTTCAATCACCAGGTGCACGGAGGAAAATGAGCATTTGCATCCATAGTCATATTTTAAACCGTCCATAAAGCACTCAGGGCCGGCCCTGAGAGAGAGAGAGAGAGAGAGAGAAAAAAAAAAAAAAATCATACCTTCCATAAATAATTCGGACCGGCCCCCATTGAAAAGGTCCGTAGTAGGGTGCATCATTATCGGACATGAATATATGGAACACCGCTAAGCGCATTGAGAACCATGATTTGGGTGACCAGGTGCACGTTTTCAATCACCAGTTGCACGGAGGATTAATAGCAATCTGCATCCATCATGATTTCTTAAAGTGTCCATAAAGCACTAAGGACGGCCCCGACCGAGACAGGGCCTTAGTGGGGTGCTCCCATAGCGGGGAATAATGACAGGAGTGCCTTTAAATTCATTTTGAACCATATTTAATATTTTGGGTGACCAGGTGCACATTTCAAATCACCAGTTGCACAGAGGATTAATAGCAATCTGCATCCATCGTGATTTCTTAAAGTGTCCATAAAGCACTAAGGACGGCCCCGACCGAGACAGGGCCTTAGTGGGGTGCTCCCATAGCGGGGAATAATGACAGGAGTGCATTTAAATTCATTTTGAACCATATTTAATATTTTGGGTGACCAGGTGCATATTTCAAATCACCAGTTGCACAGAGGATTAATAGCAATCTGCATCCATCGTGATTTCTTAAAGTGTCTAAAAAGCACTCAAGGACGGCCCTGACAGAGACAGGAATGAGCATTTGCATCCATAGTCATATTTTAAACCGTCCATAAAGCACTCAGGGCCGGCCCTGAGAGAGAGAGAGAGAGAGAGAGAAAAAAAAATAAAAATCATACCTTCCATAAATAATTCGGACCGGCCCCCATTGAAAAGGTCCGTAGTAGGGTGCATCATTATCGGACATGAATATATGGAACACCGCTAAGCGCATTGAGAACCATGATTTGGGTGACCAGGTGCACGTTTTCAATCACCAGTTGCACGGAGGATTAATAGCAATCTGCATCCATCATGATTTCTTAAAGTGTCCATAAAGCACTAAGGACGGCCCCGACCGAGACAGGGCCT
>NW_027260602.1:0-5892 GCF_045791955.1 Oncorhynchus clarkii lewisi
GATCCATACTACACCACAGGAAGAGTAGCTGCTGTATTGGCAGGAACTAATGGGGATCCATAATAAACCCCAGGAAGACTAGCTGCTGCCTTGGCAGGAACAAATGGGGATCCATAATAAACTACAGGAAGAGTAGCTGCTGTCTTGGCAGGAACTAATGGGGATCCATAATAAACCCCAGGAAGACTAGCTGCTGCCTTGGCAGGAACTAATGGGGATCCATAATAAACCCCAGGAAGAGTGGCTGTTGCCTTGGCAGGAACTAATGGGGATCCATAATAAACCCCAGGAAGAGTAGCTGCTGCCTTGGCAGGAACTAATGGGGTTCAATAATAAACCCCAGGAAGAGTAGCTGCTGCCTTGGCAGGAACTAATGGGGATCCATAATAAACCACAGGAAGAGTAGCTGCTGCCTTGGCAGGAACTAATGGAAATCCATAATAAACCCCAGGAAGACTAGCTGCAGCCTTGGCAGGAACTAATGGGGTTCCATAATAAACCTCAGGAAGAGTAGCTGCTGCCTTGGCAGGAACTAATGGGGATCCATAATAAACCCCAGGAAGACTAGCTGCTGCCTTGGCAGGAACTAATGGGGATCCATAATAAACCCCAGGAAGAGTAGCTGCTGCCTTGGCAGGAACTAATGGGGATCCATAATAAACCACATCAAAAGTAGCTGCTGTCTTGGCAGGAACTAATGGGGGTCCATAATAAACCCCAGGAAGAGTAGCTGCTGCCTTGGCAGGAACTAATGGGGATCCATAATAAACCACAGGAAGAGTAGCTGCTGTCTTGGCAGGAACTAATGGGGGTCCATAATAAACCCCAGGAAGAGTAGCTGCTGCCTTGGCAGGAACTAATGGGGTTCCATAATAAACCTCAGGAAGAGTAGCTGCTGTCTTGGCAGGAACTAATGGGGATCCATAATAAACCCCAGGAAGACTAGCTGCTGCCTTGGCAGGAACTAATGGGGATCCATAATAAACCCCAGGAAGAGTAGCTGCTGCCTTGGCAGGAACTAATGGGGATCCATAATAAACCCCAGGAAAAGTAGCTGCTGCCTTGGCAGGAACTAATGGGGATCCATAATAAACCCCAGGAAGAGTAGCTGCTGCCTTGGCAGGAATTAATGGGGTTCCATAATAAACCTCAGGAAGAGTAGCTGCTGCCTTGGCAGGAACTAATGGTTATCCATAATAAACCCCAGGAAGACTAGCTGCTGCCTTGGCAGGAACTAATGGGGATCCATAATAAACCCCAGGAAGAGTAGCTGCTGCCTTGGCAGGAACTAATGGGGATCCATAATAAACCCCAGGAAGAGTAGCTGCTGCCTTGGCAGGAACTAATGGGGATCCATAATAAACCCCAGGAAGACTAGCTGCTGCCTTGGCAGGAACTAATGGGGATCCATAATAAACCCAATGAAGACTAGCTGCTGCCTTGGCAGGAACTAATGGGGATCCATAATAAACCCCAGGAAGAGTAGCTGCTGCCTTGGCAGGAACTAATGGGTTTCCATAATAAACTCCAGGAAGAGTAGCTGCTGCCTTGGCAGGAACTAATGGGGATCCATAATAAACCCCAGGAAGAGTAGCTGCTGCCTTGGCAGGAACTAATGGGGATCCATAATAAACCACAGGAAAAGTAGCTGCTGTCTTGGCAGGAACTAATGGCGGTCCATAATAAACCCCAGGAAGAGTAGCTGCTGCCTTGGCAGGAACTAATGGGGATCCATAATAAACTCCAGGAAGAGTAGCTGCTGCCTTGGCAAGAACTAATGGGGATCTATACTAAACCACAGGAAGAGTAGCTGCTGTCTTGGCAGGAACTAATGGGGATCCATAATAAACCCCAGGAAGAGTAGCTGCTGCCTTGGCAGGAACTAATGGGGATCCATAATAAACCCCAGGAAGACTAGCTGCTGCCTTGGCAGGAACTAATGGGGACCATAATAAACCCCAGGAAGAGTAGCTGCTGCCTTGGCAGGAACTAATGGGGTTCCATAATAAGCCCCAGGAAGAGTAGCTGCTGACTTGGCAGGAACTAATGGGGATCCATAATAAACCCCAGGAAGAGTAGCTGCTGCCTTGGCAGGAACTAATGGGGATCCATAATAAACCCCAGGAAGACTAGCTGCTGCCTTGGCAGGAACTAATGGGGTTCCATAATAAACCTCAGGAAAAGTAGCTGCTGCCTTGGCAGGAACTAATGGGGATCCATAATAAACCCCAGGAAGACTAGCTGCTGCCTTGGCAGGAACTAATGGGGACCATAATAAACCCCAGGAAGAGTAGCTGCTGCCTTGGCAGGAACTAATGGGGATCCATAATAAACCCCAGGAAGAGTAGCTGCTGCCTTGGCAGGAACGAATGGGGATCCATAATAAACCACAGGAAAAGTAGCTGCTGTCTTGGCAGGAACTAATGGGGGTCCATAATAAACCCCAGGAAGAGTAGCTGCTGCCTTGGCAGGAACTAATGGGGATCCATAACAAACTCCAGGAAGAGTAGCTGCTGCCTTGGCAGGTACTAATGGGGATCCATACTAAACCACAGGAAGAGTAGCTGCTGTCTTGGCAGACACTAATGGGGATCCATAATAAACCCCAGGAAGACTAGCTGCTGCCTTGGCAGGAACTAATGGGGATCCATAATAAACCACAGGAACAGTAGCTGCTGTCTTGGCAGGAACTAATGGGGATCCATAATAAACCCCAGGAAGACTAGCTGCTGCCTTGGCAGGAACTAATGGGGATCCATAATAAACCCAAGGAAGACTAGCTGCTGCCTTGGCAGGAACTAATGGGGATCCATAATAAACCCCAAGAAGAGTAGCTGCTGCCTTGGCAGGAACTAATGGGGGTCCATAATAAACCCCAGGAAGAGTAGCTGCTGCCTTGGCAGGAACTAATGGGGATCCATAATAAACCCCAGGAAGAGTAGCTGCTGCCTTGGCAGGAACTAATGGGGTTCCATAATAAACCTCAGGAAGAGTAGCTGCTGCCTTGGCAGGAACTAATGGGGATCCATAATAAACCCCAGGAAGACTAGCTGCTGCCTTTGCAAGAACTAATGGGGATCCATAATAAACCCCAGGAAGAGTAGCTGCTGCCTTGGCAGGAACTAATGGGGATCCATAATAAACCACAGGAAAAGTAGCTGCTGCCTTGGCAGGAACTAATGGGGATCCATAATAAACCCCAAGAAGAGTAGCTGCTGCCTTGGCAGAAACTAATGGGGATCCATAATAAACCCCAGGAAGACTAGCTGCTGCCTTATCAGGAAGCAATGGGGTTCCATAATAAAACTAAGGAAGAGTAGCTGCTGCCTTGGCAGGAACTAATGGGGATCCATAATAAACCCCAGGAAGACTAGCTGCTGCCTTGGCAGGAACTAATGGGGATCCATAATAAACCCCAGGAAGACACGCTGCTGCCTTGGCAGGAACTAATGGGGATCCATAATAAACCCCAGGAAGAGTAGCTGCTGCCTTGGCAGGAACTAATGGGGATCCATAATAAACCCCAGGAAGAGTAGCTGCTGCCTTGGCAGGAACTAATGGGGATCCATAATAAACCCCAGGAAGACCAGCTGCTGCCTTGGCAGGAACTAATGGAGATCCATAATAAACCCCAGGAAGACTAGCTGCTGCCTTGGCAGGAACTAATGGGGTTCCATAATAAACCTCAGGAAGAATAACTGCTGCCTTGGCAGGAACTAATGGGGATCCATAATAAACCCCAGGAAGACTAGCTGCTGTCTTGGCAGGAACTAATGGGGATCCATAATAAACCCCAGGAAGAGTAGCTGCTGCCTTGGCAGGAACTAATGGGGATCCATAATAAACCACAGGAAAAGTAGCTGCTGCCTTGGCAGGAACTAATGGGGATCCATAATAAACCCCAGGAAGAGTAGCTGCTGCCTTGGCAGGAACTAATGGGGATCCATAATAAACCACAGGAAGACTAGCTGCTGCCTTCGCAGGAACTAATGGGGATCCATAATAAACCCCAGGAAGAGTAGCTGCTGCCTTGGCAGGAACTAATGGGGATCCATAATAAACCCTAGGAAGAGTAGCTGCTGCCTTGACAGGAACTAATGGGTATCCATAATAAACCCCAGGAAGAGTAGCTGCTGCCTTGGCAGGAACTAATGGGGATCCATAATAAACCTCAGGAAGAGTAGCTGCTGCCTTGGCAGGAACTAATGGAGATCCATAATAAACCCCAGGAAGAGTAGCTGCTGCCTTGACAGGAACTAATGGGGATCCATAATAAACCCCAGGAAGAGTAGCTGCTGCCTTGGCAGGAACTAATGGGGATCCATAATAAACCCCAGGAAGAGTAGCTGCTGCCTTGGCAGAAACTAATGGGGATCCATAATAAACCCCAGGAAGAGTAGCTGCTGCCTTGGCAGGAACTAATGGGGATCCATAATAAACCCCAGGAAGAGTAGCTGCTGCCTTGGCAGGAACTAATGGGGATCCATAATAAACCCTAGGAAGAGTAGCTGCTGCCTTGACAGGAACTAATGGGTATCCATAATAAACCCCAGGAAGAGTAGCTGCTGCATTGGCAGGAACTAATGGGGATCCATAATAAACTCCAGGAAGAGTAGCTGCTGCCTTGGCAGAAACTAATGGGGTTCCATAATAAACCCCAGGAAGAGTAGCTGCTGCCTTGACAGGAACTAATGGGGATCCATAATAAACCCCAGGAAGAGTTGCTGCTGCCTTGGCAGGAACTAATGGGATACATAATAAACCCCAGGAAGAGTAGCTGCTGTATTAACAGGAACTAATGGGGATCCATAATAAACCCCAGGAAGAGTAGCTGCTGCCTTGGCAGGAACTAATGGGGATCCATAATAAACCTCAGGAAGAGTAGCTGCTGCCTTGGCAGGAACTAATGGAGATCCATAATAAACCCCAGGAAGAGTAGCTGCTGCCCTGACAGGAACTAATGGGGATCCATAATAAACCCCAGGAAGAGTAGCTGCTGCCTTGGCAGGAACTAATGGGGATCCATAATAAACCCCAGGAAGAGTAGCTGCTGCCTTGGCAGGAACTAATGGGGATCCATAATAAACCCCAGGAAGACTAGCTGCTGCCTTGGCAGGAACTAATGGGGATCCATAATAAACCCCAGGAAGAGTAGCTGCTGCCTTGGCAGGAACTAATGGTTATCCATAATAAACCCCAGGAAGACTAGCTGCTGCCTTGGCAGGAACTAATGGGGATCCATAATAAACCCCAGGAAGAGTAGCTGCTGCCTTGGCAGGAACTAATGGGGATCCATAATAAACCCCAGGAAGAGTAGCTGCTGCCTTGGCAGGAACTAATGGGGATCCATAATAAACCCCAGGAAGACTAGCTGCTGCCTTGGCAGGAACTAATGGGGATCCATAATAAACCCAATGAAGACTAGCTGCTGCCTTGGCAGGAACTAATGGGGATCCATAATAAACCCCAGGAAGAGTAGCTGCTGCCTTGGCAGGAACTAATGGGTTTCCATAATAAACTCCAGGAAGAGTAGCTGCTGCCTTGGCAGGAACTAATGGGGATCCATAATAAACCCCAGGAAGAGTAGCTGCTGCCTTGGCAGGAACTAATGGGGATCCATAATAAACCACAGGAAAAGTAGCTGCTGTCTTGGCAGGAACTAATGGAGGTCCATAATAAACCCCAGGAAGAGTAGCTGCTGCCTTGGCAAGAACTAATGGGGATCTATACTAAACCACAGGAAGAGTAGCTGCTGTCTTGGCAGGAACTAATGGGGATCCATAATAAACCCCAGGAAGAGTAGCTGCTGCCTTGGCAGGAACTAATGGGGATCCATAATAAACCACAGGAAGAGTAGCTGCTGTCTTGGCAGGAACTAATGGGGATCCATAA
>NW_027260603.1:0-5889 GCF_045791955.1 Oncorhynchus clarkii lewisi
ACGGTTCCGTCAGGTTGGCACACTCTCTGACCTCACTCGGGGGCGTGACTTGTCACTTGTACAAAGTTTTGTAAAACTATTATCCCTTATGGCTCCTAAAATCATATCCCTCTCTTAACAAAAACGCTCATGCATTTTTCATATTTCATGCACAACAGATTTGATGGACACCTCACACATATTGTGGGTATACTTTTCAAGGTACAGTATTTCCTTAGTAACATTTTTAATGACATATGACAGTGTTCTTTTTGGTCATGTCACGGATGACTAGGAGGGGAAGGTAGGAATCAGGCGCAGAGAGCAGAGGGTTCCACGGAGAAATGCATTTTAATCCCGGCACAAAAATGGTCATGCCCAAAACACAGGGCGAAAACACTGACATGCCCAAAACACAGGGCGAAAACACCGACATGCCCAAAACACAGGGCGAAAACACTGACATGCCCAAAACACAGGGCGAAAACACTGACATGCCCAAAACACAGGGCGAAAACACTGACCAGCCCAAAACACAGGGCGAAAACACTGACATGCCCAAAACACAGGGCGAAAACACTGACATGCCCAAAACACAGGGCGAAAACACTGACATGCCCAAAACACAGGGCGAAAACACTGACCAGCCCAAAACACAGGGCGAAAACACTGACCAGCCCAAAACACAGGGTGAAAACACTGACCAACCCAAAACACAGGGTAACAACGGTCCGGAGCACAATAACACCCCCGATACAAGACGTGAACAAAATATAATCCCACACACACAAGGGCGGGCTTCACAAGGTTAAATAGGTAAGCAAATCAAGAAAACACAAAGCCCATTCCCCTCGTTCTATGTTAGAAATATTCCCCACGTTCTATGTTAGAAATATTGTTCCAGTATTTGTTTTTGAACGTGTTAGAGTTTTGGTGGAAAAAAATCTTCTTAAAACAAAGGCACATTCCTTGGGTGAATTTAGAGAGAGATGCTGAGTGTTCTGTCCTTGATTTACAACGGGGTGTGAGCTGTCAAACCCCACCAGTTCCCTTCTTCCCCCCCCCTGCGGGTGAGAGGGGGTCTGGTTGAAGTTATTTATTGCAAAGCTGGTCTGACCTATTCGGATCCTGACAGGACAGTTGGGACACCATCCACCTATCAGTGCTCAAGTTCTTATAGACAGTTACACACTCCACAAACACTCCTCACCAACCTCATTCTGTATCAATCTCAAGGTGTGCATTCTTAACACATTTGATCTCTCATATACATTGTTAAACAGTATTGTCTCCTTCCACTCAAGATTACCTTTTATTTTTACACCTAGATCCAGATGAGGTGATTCTGAGAGGTACTATGATTCTGAGTATGGGGCCATTAGACTCTTGGCGAGAAAGGTCAGCTCTCGCCCCCTTCTCACGGAATATCTCACCCCTTTCCCCTTTCTCTTCAGCCTAGGAGATGTGACTGAAGTCCTATTATAACACCAGTACTGTTCCTAAGGGATGGAGAAGGAGCTGGAGGCCCTGTACAGATGTTGTGAGGGGATCGGGGGAAAGGCGTCAGAGGCACTGAGGACACCTCTCCTCCCTCATCTCAGGATCATGGGGTCAACGTCTCCCCCCGACAGCACTGAAGAGAGTTGAGATAGACAGACAGGGAGAGGGAAAGGGAGAGAAGGGGAACGGAAGAGAAGGGGATAGAGAAAGAATGATAGAAGAAACTGGAGACAGATTGGGACAATTCAAGTGAGATATTTGAACAAATAATAGAGCTATTATGCTGTAATAAGGAACATCTATGGTCATAATGTGTTAAGAACCATGTCCATGTCTATCACATATCAGACGAGTCATTTTGACCAAATGGGGTCAGTCCAGCCAATGAGGACCATCCCCTACCACCACCATCAACATGCTCCTCTCCCTGACCTGGATCTCTTAGCTCTGGAATTGGCAGCAGCTCAGCTCTCTGCCCCACGGTCGCTGCAGGCAAACAAACCCAGCAGGCCTCACACACGCCACTGACCCAGTGCTCTCACAGGCTTCTCACACACGCAACTCTCACAGGTTACACACACACACAAAAACACTGCACACACACACTGCAAGCAAATCCAGCTCTTCACAGCTGTTTAAACGCCACACAGACAGACTAATCAAATGTTCCAACAATGAAGCGCATCAAACAGGATGTGAGTGTGTTTGTGTGCATGTGTTTGATCACTGAGGGTCAAACACATGAGTTGTGAGTTGTTACTGATCGTTAGCTTTCTCGTTACGTGCGTGACCTCTGGCAGCAATTTCTGGTCCAGTTTAAACATTTTAAAGAGTGTGACTGACCGTGGAGGTTTTTGATTTTATGTCCCATTTTGTTCTTGTTTTGGTCCCCTCTTTGACCTCCCTAACAGGTCTCAACTCGAGGTTTTCCTTCCAAACCCTCTCTCCCTCTCCTTCTTTCTCACCCTCACGGTCTCTCTCTCTCCATCTCTCATCCTTTCAATCTTTTTCTTTTGCTGTAAAATCGAATTTCCATCTCTTACTTCCTGCTCTTCATTTCCTCATTGTGTGTTTCATTCTCTTTTCTTATTTTGGAAATGTCGACTCAAATTCATCAGAAATGTGGCAGGAGGACACAGTGTTTACCTATGGAGGCCAAATATGTAGAGCCCCGCGGTGAGTGACGTGGGTCACCATGTGTGAGAGGCTCTCTCTCTCTACCTTTAACTCAAGTAATGTGGCCCTCATATTGACTGGTCCTCTATCAGCCTCGTACACACATGCATATAGATGTATACATGCACAGACACACACACACACACACACACACACCACGGAAACTAACCCAAGATTCAACTCCAGAGGTTTCCATTTCCAAATGATATGATGTAGTAGGAAGGTTTCCAGTTTCTCAGGAAGATGAAATGTGACCCATCATTTTATCAAAGTATTCATGACTATCCGAATCTCACAACAGAATCCAATGCTCTGATATGCTCTAGTCGGCTGGCCCTCGCTGCATATTCGTCGCCAGACCCACTGGCTCCAGGTCATCTACAAGTCCATGCTAGGTATAGCTCCTCCTTATCTCAGTTCACTGGTCACGATGGCAACACCCACCTGTAGCACGTGCTCCAGCAGGTGTATCTCACTGATCATCCCTAAAGCCAACACCTCTTTGGCTGCCTTTCCTTCCAGTTCTCTGCTGCCTGTGACTGGAACGAATTGCAAAAATTGCTGAAGTTGGAGACTTACAGTGCCTTGCGAAAGTATTCGGCCCCCTTGAACTTTGCGTACTTTTGCCACATTTCAGGCTTCAAACATAAAGATATAAAACTGTATTTTTTTTGTGAAGAATCAACAACAAGTGGGACACAATCATGAAGTAGAACGACATTTATTGGATATTTCAAACTTTTTTAACAAATCAAAAACTGAAAAATTGGGCGTGCAAAATGATTCCGCCCCTTTACTTTCAGTGCAGCAAACTCTCTCCAGAAGTTCAGTGAGGATCTCTGAATGATCCAATGTTGACCTAAATGACTAATGATGATAAATACAATCCACCTGTTTGTAATCAAGTCTCCGTATAAATGCACCTGCACTGTGATAGTCTCAGAGGTCCGTTAAAAGCGCAGAGAGCATCATGAAGAACAAGGAACACACCAGGCAGGTCCGAGATACTGTTGTGAAGAAGTTTAAAGCCGGATTTGGATACAAAAAGATTTCCCAAGCTTTAAACATCCCAAGGAGCACTGTGCAAGCGATAATATTGAAATGGAAGGAGTATCAGACCACTGCAAATCTACCAAGACCTGGCCGTCCCTCTAAACTTTCAGCTCATACAAGGAGAAGACTGATCAGAGATGCAGCCAAGAGGCCCATGATCACTCTGGATGAACTGCAGAGATCTACAGCTGAGGTGGGACTCTGAAATCTGGCCTTTATGGAAGAGTGGCAAGAAAGCCATTTCTTAAAGATATCCATAAAAAGTGTTGTTTAAAGTTTGCCACAAGCCACCTGGGAGACACACCAAACATGTGGAAGAAGGTGCTCTGGTCAGATGAAACCAAAATGGAACTTTTTGGCAACAATGCAAAACGTTATGTTTGGTGTAAAAGCAACACAGCTCATCACCCTGAACACACCATCCCCACTGTCAAACATGGTGGTGGCAGCATCATTGTTTGGGCCTGCTTTTCTTCAGCAGGGACAGGGAAGATGGTTAAAATTGATGGGAAGATGGATGGAGCCAAATACAGGACCATTCTGGAAGAAAACCTGATGGAGTCTGCAAAAGACCTGAGACTGGGACGGAGATTTGTCTTCCAACAAGACAATGATCCAAAACATAAAGCAAAATCTACAATGGAATAGTTCAAAAATAAACATATCCAGGTGTTAGAATGGCCAAGTCAAAGTCCAGACCTGAATCCAATCGAGAATCTGTGGAAAGAACTGAAAACTGCTGTTCACAAATGCTCTCCATCCAACCTCACTGAGCTCGAGCTGTTTTGCAAGGAGGAATGGGAAAAAAATTCAGTCTCTCGATGTGCAAAACTGATAGAGACATACCCCAAGCGACTTACAGCTGTAATCGCAGCAAAAGGTGGCGCTACAAAGTATTAACTTAAAGGGGCTGAATAATTTTGCACGCCCAATTTTTCAGTTTTTGATTTGTTAAAAAAGTTTGAAATATCCAATAAATGTCGTTCCACTTCATGATTGTGTCCCACTTGTTGTTGATTCTTCACAAAAAAATACAGTTTTATATCTTTATGTTTGAAGCCTGAAATGTGGCAAAGTTCAAGGGGGCCGAATACTTTCGCAAGGCACTGTATCTCCCTCACCAACTTTAAACATCTGCTATCTGACACAGCTAACCGATCGCAGCAGCTGTACATAGTCCATCGGTAAATAGCCCACCCAATTTACCTACCTCATCCCCATATTGTTTTTATTTATTTACTTTTCTGCTCTTTTGCACACCAGTATCTCTACCTGCACATGACCATCTGATCATTTATCACCCAGTGTTAATCTGCTAAATTGTAATTATTTGCCTACCTCCTCATGCCTTTTGCACACAATGTATATAGACTCTTTTTTTCCCTTTTTTTCTACTGTGTTATTGACTTGTTTTGTTTACTCCATGTGTAACTCTGTTGTTGTCTGTTCACACTGCTATGCTTTATCTTGGCCAGGTTGCAGTTGTAAATGAGAACTTGTTCTCAACTAGCCTACCTGGTTAAATAAAGGTGAAATAAAAAATTAAATAAAAATCTAGAGGGCCTTCATACAAGGATTGTGTCATCAGGTTTCGGGTATGACCCAGATGCAGACAGTGTCGAAGAAACAAACGTTTATTTCTAGTACAGGGCCAGGCAAACAACAGGTCAAAGGCAGGCAGAGGTCAGTAATCCAGAGAGGATGTAAAAGGTCCAGAACGGCAGGCAGTCTCAGGGTCAGGGCAGGCAGGGGTCAATAATTCAGTGAGGTGGGGCAAGGTATAGAACGGCAGGCAGGCTCAGGGTCAGGGCAGGCAGAAGGGTCAAAACCATGAAGGGCTATGAAACAGGAGCAAGAAGAGACAGGAGCAGGGGAACAAACAATGGTAGGTTTCACGAAACAAAACGGACAAACGGACAAACAGAAAACACAGGTGTAAATACACAGGGTATAATGGGGAAGATAAGCGACACCTGGAGGGGGTTGGAGACTAGCACAAAGACAGGTGAAACATTACCGGGTGTGATAGGTTTGTCATTAATATTAGACTTGTTGTACTGTCCCTGTACTGTTATTGCCTGTTATTGCCTGTAGTTGCCGAAGTCTGGCAGGAAAGTTAATACCCAGCCATGACATTGGGGTCAACCTCAGCTGAAACTTTAAAGTTATCAGGGTATTTTT
>NW_027260604.1:0-5853 GCF_045791955.1 Oncorhynchus clarkii lewisi
TCCTTACAATATTCGTCGCCAGACCCACTGGTTCCAGGTCATCTTTTTAGTCTATGCTAGGTAAAGCTCCGCCTTATCTCAGCTCACTGGTCACGATAACAACACCCACCCGTAGCACGCGCTCCAGCAGGTATATCTCACTGGTCATCCCCAAAGCCAACACCTCCTTTGGCCTCCTTTCCTTCCAGTTCTCTGCTGACAATGACTGGAACGAATTGCAAAAATCGCTGAAGCTGGAGACATATTTCCCTCACTAACTTTCAGTGTTGCCAACTTAGCGACTTAGTCGCTGTATTTAGCAAGTATTCAAACCCCTCTGAATACTTGCAGACATTTTCATTTTACTCACCTTTTGTCTCTTCCACAATGTTATTCCTCACTCCTACAGTGTCCATCACAATTACATGCACATTGACAATTATGCAAATTAGGTGATGACATCATTTAGCAACTTTTAGCGACTTTTAGGACAGCCAATAGCTACTTTCCTTACTGAGGTGTTGGCAACACTGCTAACTTTAAACATCGGCAATCTGAGCAGCTAACTGATCGCTGCAGCTGTACAAAGCCCATCTGTAAATAGCCCACCCAATCTACCTACCTCATCCCCATATTGTTTTAATATACTTTCTGCTCTTTGCACACCAGTATTTCTACTTGCACATCATCATCTGCTCATCTATCACTCCAGTGTTAATTTGCTAAATTGTAAATACTTCGCTACTATGGCCTATTTATTGCCTTACCTCCATTTGCACGCACTGTATATAGACTTTCTTCTATTGTGTTATTGACTGTACGCTTGTTTATTCCATCTGTAACTCTGTGTTGTTGTTTGTGTTGCGCTGCTTTGCTTTATCTTGGCTAGGTCGCAGTTGAATATGAAAACTTGTTCTCAACTAGCTTACCTGGTTAATTATAGGTGAAATTAAAAAAATAAAAAAAAAACATTTTTTTATTTCCCAGAAAGGGGATGTAGCTCTGTGGTAGAGCGCATGCTTCGCATGTATGAGGTCCTGGGTTCAATCCCCAGCTTCTCCATTCACATTTTTGCAATGGCCCATCTCCTACTTTCCAGAATGTTGAAATTCTCAGCAGGAAACAGAGATGTGCTAAATAATTTGCTCTTGTAATCTGAAGAACATGTGTTCAATCCCTGTTCGTACATTTATGGAACAGAAGTGGCATGGTTGCCAACTTCAATTGCATCATTTTCAAAAACTGAAGTTCATGGGTTAGATGACTGTCCATACTTGCTTGTATTTAGAATTGCTGCTATCATTTCATTGTAGCTTCAATGGAGTGGTGTATATAAAAAGTACATTGTATTAATATTGCATTTTATCTGCAAATAAAATGGGATCGAAGCTCAGAGGGGGAGTGCATGCTATTTTAGTATGAGGTCCTTGGTTCAATCCCAAGGTTCTCCACTGAGTATTTGTGTGCCAAATTCACATTACACAACTCCTACTTTTCAGAATGTAAAAATTCTCACAGGAAACAGAGATGTTATTTGTGTGCCAAATTCACATTACACAACTACTACTTTCCAGAATGTTGATAAATATCTTGCAGAATAGAGTGGCATGGTGGTCAAGCGGTAAGGCGTCGGTCTTGTAAACCGAAGATCATGGGTTCAAATCCCATCTGTGCCTTACTGAAAGATAGCTGGTACCATGGGAAGGTTCTTTCACTGGAGGACTTTGAAGAAAAAAAGTTTTCTCAAAATGGCAACCCTGCTATTATATAGTAAGGGAATACCCCCCTGAATTGTACAAAAATGAATGGCAAGATATTGGCATTGGACAAACCATATACACGATGTCCAATACCACCCAAAGCGGCGTTGATTCGTGCAAAGTATATGGCAATTGCCAATTGTAACACTTCAAAAATCCAACAGGGGGCGAGTGCGCTCCATCTGGGTTTTTCATATTGGAAATGCAACCCAAGTCAACATCCAAAAGCAAAATTTTGAAAAAAGGATATTTTTTTCTAAAACTTTTCACCCCTTAAAAAAGTGCTTTCTGGGCCTTTTTTCGAAATTCTTTCGATTTTTTTGTCAATTACACATGTGTAAGAGCTGTATGAATATACTTTTGTCCAATTTTTTTATCATATTTTTTATTTTTTTAATTACATGCGCATAAGGCATATGTTTTGTCCATTTGCAATATGATTTCATAGGAAGTCAAAAGTCAAAAGTCAAAAATGTCAAAATTTGGTAAAAAACTTCACACATCCTTAAAAAAGTGCTTTCTGGACCGTTTTTCAAAATTCTTTCAATTTATGTGTCAATTACACATGTATAAGAACTTTATCAACATACTTTAGTCATACTTTATTATCATTTTTTTTTTTTTTTTACTTGTGCATAAGGCATATGTTTTCTCCATTTGGAATATGATTTCATAGGAAGTCAAAAGTCAAAAATGTCAAAATTTGGTAAAAAACTTCACACATCCTTAAAAAAGTGCTTTCTGGACCGTTTTTCAAAATACTTTCAATTTTTGTGTCAATTACACATGTATAAGAACTTTATCAACATACTTTAGTCATACTTTATTATCATTTTTTTTATTTTTTTTACTTGTGCATAAGGCATATGTTTTCTCCATTTGGAATATGATTTCATAGGAAGTCAAAAGTCAAAAATGTCAAAATTTTATAAAAAACTTCACACACCCTTAAAAAAGTGCTTTCTGGACCGTTTTTCAAAATTCTTTCGAATTTTGTGTCAATTACACATGTATAAGAACTGTATCAACATATTTTAGTCGTCTTTTATTATCATATTTTTTTTTTTTTTTACTTGTGCATGAGGCAAATGTTTTGTCCATTTGCAATATGATTTAATAGGATGTCAAAAGTCAAAAATTAGATTTTTTTTTTAAACTTTAAAAACTAAAAAAAGTGCTTTCTGGACCGTTTTTCGAAATTGTTTCGATTTTAAGACAATTAATCATGTGTAAGAAGTGTATGAATATACTTCTGTAAAATGTTATTATCATAATTATTTATTTTTTTACTTGTGCATAAGGAATATGATTTGTCCATTTGCAATATGATTTCATAGGAAGTCAAAAGTCAATTTTTTTGGGGGCCAAAATTGACTGAACTGATGAACTCGGGACGGCCGGGCAGTGATAGTTGTTCATTTCCATCACTCGTTGTGTTGATTTCATCATGTCCATTTGGTGATGTTTTTTCACTATAGAATCATATTGCAAATGCGCATGCAACTGGTAACCGGAAGAAAAAAAAATGATGATTTCATTATGTCCATTTGTTTATGTTTCCTTACTTTTTCAAAGTCACTGTGCATTTGCAATATGTTTTAATGGGCAGGTACCATCACAAATTTGTCTTGCTCAAAATTCAAACTATACTTTGCTCAAACTATACCTTTGTCAACTTGTATTATCATAATTTTTTTTTGTTTTACTTGTGCATAAGGCATATGTTTTGTCCATTTGCAATATGATGTCATAGGAAGTCAAAAGTCAAAGTCAAAAGTAATGATTTTCCTCCGTGCAACTGGTGATCTGAAATGTGCAACTGGTGATCTGAAATGTGCAACTGGTAACCCCCCCCAAAAATTGTTTTGTTTATGTTTCCTTACTTTTTCAAAGTCCCTGTGCATTTGCAATATGTTTCAATGGGCAGGTACCATCACGAATTGGTCATGCTATAAAAATCCTGCAGGAATGTGAAATTGACTGGCCCGATGAACTCGGGATGGCTTTGCAGTGATTCTGGTTCATCTCAATCGCTCGTTAGGGTAGATTTCAGAATGTCGCTTTTGGTGATGGTACCTCACTGTTTAAACATATTGCAAATGTACAAGAGTCAAGTGGACAAGAGTCCATCAGTCAATTAGATATAATTCTGACACCAAACTGATACAAACTGACACCAAACCCACTTTTTCCAACTCGTTTAGTAGCCAACTATTACATACTTCAGAGCTGGCCCAAAATTCACAACGCCTTCGGTTCAAACCATAAAAAAAACATAAAACACGTAGTTACGTTCTAGCTGCGGGTCCATTTCTTATGTTATGTGTTGGCCTAGCTCATAACTACTTTATCTTGAAAATTCTTCGGCTCGATAGGTCATTTGGTGTCCGAAAACCCTAATTGGTGCTGAAAATCCACTTTTTTCCATGCTTTGCTACGGGGTCCTTGAACGAGCTATCGGACAGAAACGTTGGGGTCCCTCTCTTATGGGCCGAGCCGGTTTCAATGCACCTAGCCTTGCGTCTCTGAGACTTTTCTAAACGTCGTCATTTTCGTAATGGTCAAAATGAATTGAAGGTATTGCAAATGTACGAGGCTGTTTCTCGGTCCGAGAACCGTCTAGAGCCACGTAACTCACCACGCACCATCGACCGGAGGTCTAGAACAGGTTTCTAAAGTTTCGGAACTCTAGGTCTGACGGTTCTTTTTTAGCTCCAACAAAGCTAACTATTGCAGCCACTGTCTGTCTCTACGCACCCCAATACGTCCCTCCATCCAAGTTGTGTTTTAGTGTGATTTTTTTTTCCTTTGATTTTTTGGGGAAAAATGACTGATTTACAGTACATGGGGGTTGCCTAATCACACATATGAAGTTTTGGAAAGATCAGACTTTTTTTAACCCCTCGAAACATCCCCTGAGACACCAATTATGGCACTTCCGGTTGGCACAGGAAGCTATAAATCAACACATATCCTCATTGGGGTATGCTGTTACAGAATCCTGAGTTTTAAGTCCTTACGTTAAGAACTGACTGATTTACACAGGGTTGAATGCACTATGTCTGTCAAACTGCAGGCAGGGTATGGGTAAACACTTTTAGGGTGATTTTAACCACTTCCGGTTGGTCCAGGAAGCTCAGAATCAACACAGGTAGACCTCATAGTGGCCTGATGGACTGGTACCGAAGACAGGTTCATACGGCATTCATAACCCATATAGACTTCAGTTTGAAATTAGGGGTGCAGGCAATGTATTCCTATGGGGAGAGATGACACTGTAATCTGTGAGATCAAAAAACACTGTTTTACTGTTAAGGGTTAATGCCACACGGTCAAGGTTAGGCTTGCACGGATCGGGAGGACCTTAGGAACATTCATGTGGTGTAATTTTTCTTCTCACCCTAACGGTTCTCTCACTGTCACTCAAAAGCAAATGACATTGTGGGGCAGGCTTCATTTTGGGCCTACTTTTCTAATGGTCGTTGCGCTTAGACCGAGCGAGCTACGGTCAAGCGGGATAGCTCGTTGAACTCAGCACAGTCTGGAGACTATGGTGATGCCATTTTTTGTGTTGATTTCAGAATGCCATTTTGGTGATGGTCCCTCTCCGTTTAAACATATTGCAAATGCACAAAAGTCAACAACTTTCCAGAATGTTGAAATTCTCAGCAGGAAACAGAGATGTGCTAAATAATTTGCTCTTGTAATCTGAAGAACATGTGTTCAATCCCTGTTCGTACATTTATGGAACAGAAGTGGCATGGTTGCCAACTTCAATTGCATCATTTTCAAAAACTGAAGTTCATGGGTTAGATGACTGTCCATACTTGCTTGTATTTAGAATTGCTGCTATCATTTCATTGTAGCTTCAATGGAGTGGTGTATATAAAAAGTACATTGTATTAATATTGCATTTTATCTGCAAATAAAATGGGATCGAAGCTCAGAGGGGGAGTGCATGCTATTTTAGTATGAGGTCCTTGGTTCAATCCCAAGGTTCTCCACTGAGTATTTGTGTGCCAAATTCACATTACACAACTCCTACTTTTCAGAATGTTAAAATTCTCACAGGAAACAGAGATGTTATTTGTGTGCCAAATTCACATTACACAAC
>NW_027260605.1:0-5847 GCF_045791955.1 Oncorhynchus clarkii lewisi
GTTCTTGAGGGTTGAAGACAGTGAAAAATGATCATTAAGTATCACAACACTGCTGCTCTTTCATATTCAAACGCACTTCAGAGTACGGACACAAACATGGATACCCCCCACACACAATGAACTTACCTGTACATATCAGAATCATACATTCGACAGACACCTCTTCCAGCACATGTATTGATCCCCCACCTCAAACATGTTGAGTCAATTCCAGATGCTGGAATGGTGCTGGAATGCAGGTGCAGTAGGGCCAAGTATGTCATGATGTGATACCATGTGTACCCCATATCCTGTGTTTGTGTTTATGTTTTTATTAAACTTTTATTTAAACAGGGTTTAAGAGTCACACTGAGATTAAACATTTATTTTACAAGAGTACCCTGTAAAAGTTGAAGTCATATTGAACAACTACCAGAGAGAACCTTCTCTACATAGGAATTGCATACCATATATTTTCTATACATCAAAATAATACTTTATTGTCAATCAGCAATTACTAACTTAGATAAGGCCTCAACAAGGCCCCAGTTAATGGTTGAAAATAACTTATGCCTTTCAAGCATTGATCAATGACACTCTTAGGGATTTGTTGGATCGGTTCGTCTTTGTTTACCTCGACGACATCCTGATCTTCTCCAAAAACCCTTCCCGGAACACATACGGCCCTGTCCCACCTCACTCAAGCAGGTTTTTGCAGGAATCCCGAGACTGACAGGGCATTCATAGAGCTCAAGGGACGTTTCACCTCCGGACCCATCCTCGTTCATCCTGATCCTACTCGTCCCTTTGTGGTAGAGGTGGACGCCTCGGACACCGGAGCTGGTGCGGTACTTTCACAGTGGAAAGAGGAGGACAAGGAACTGCACCCATGCTCCTTTCTCTCTAAACGGTTCTCGCCAGCGGAATGCAACTACAATATAGGTAACCGGGAGCTCTTGGCAGTTAAGTGGGCCCTTGAGGGGTGGAGACACTGGTTGGAACCACTGCTTCAACTTCTGGTCTCTTCTCTGCACCTGGGTCCAACCTTACCACGTCACAGTTATAGCATCTCTTAATCCCTTCTTAACATGTATGGCCCCAAAACATAATCAAGCAGCTGACCAATTACGCAAGACTTTAGTTCTAAGTTAACTGAGATTAATCAACAACTGGATACATTTCTTAATTTCTAAAGTGAAACTATCCTCCGCATTGGAGTACCTCTACAAGTACAAGTTAAACCAGTATTTCAGCTGTTTTACTGTCCCTTGAAGAAGTGTGGCAGGCCTGTGAGGAAGGATCCTACAGCCATGAGGAAACAGCCCATAGCAATGAGCCTGGGCCGGTGCAGCTTCGCCCCAAAATGGCTGACCACAGCCAGGAACAGCAGGTTACCTGCAAGAAACCACAACACTACAGTAGCCAGGAATCTCAAATTATAAACGCTGGGTTTTTTTAGACTATAAATGGCATATCAGTTTGGATACTAGGCTACAACTGGGACAACATTTCCTTTTGCAGGGGGGTGTATATGTAAGGGGCTTAATACAGTTGTATTCCAGCCACTAGGGGGTACTCTGGTGAAGCCCATTTGAAATAAAGAAATATAGTTGAAGTGAATTGGGAAGAGTAAGAATGAAAAACTAAAGAAAGACTGTAAACGGCTGTTACCTGTGCTAACATGATTTAAAGTGAAGTAAACCGTACTTTTCGCATTGTAGTTTATATGATAAGCTCATTGGAAGGGTAACATATACAGGATGTACATAAATGGGCATAAACACGTGACACAGAAAATACAAATATTGACATTTAGGAAATCAAAATGCATCTAAATATAGTTTGTTCTGTCTATGAAAAACTTTTTTTTTAATTGTTAAAAAAAATATATATATGTATAAAATATACTTGTCTGTACAGTAAGTAAATGTTGGAAATCCAAAAAGCAAAAAAATGTTTTTGTAAAGTTTAAAATAAAATATATGTGTATAATGCACTGCTCAAAAAAATAAAGGGAAGACTTAAACAACACAATGTAACTCCAAGTCAATCACCCTTCTGTGAAATCAAACTGTCCACTTAGGAAGCAACACTGATTGACAATAAATTTCACATGCTGTTGTGCAAATGGAATAGACAACAGGTGGAAATTATAGGCATTTAGCAAGACACCCCCAATAAAAGAGTGGTTCTGCAGGTGGGGACCACAGACCACTTCTCAGTTCCTATGCTTCCTGGCTGATGTTTTGGTCACTTTTGAATGCTGGCGGTGCTTTCACTCTAGTGGTAGCATGAGACGGAGTCTACAACCCACACAAGTGGCTCAGGTAGTGCAGCTCATCCAGGATGGCACATCAATGCGAGATGTGGCAAGAAGGTTTGCTGTGTCTGTCAGCGTAGTGTCCAGAGCATGGAGGCGCTACCAGGAGACAGGCCAGTACATCAGGAGACGTGGAGGAGGCCGTAGGAGGGCAACAACCCAGCAGCAGGACCGCTACCTCCGCCTTTGTGCAAGGAGGAGCACTGCCAGAGCCCTGCAAAATGACCTCCAGCAGGCCACAAATGTGCATGCGTCTGCTCAAACGGTCAGAAACAGACTCCATGAGGGGGGTAAGACGTCCACAGCTTACAGCCCAACACCGTGCAGTATGTTTGGCATTTGCCAGAGAACACCAAGATTGGCAAATTCGCCACTTGCGCCCTGTGCTCTTCACAGATGAAAGCAGGTTCACACTGAGCACACGTGACAGACGTGACAGTCTGGAGACGCCGTGGAGAACGTTCTGCTGCCTGCAACATCCTCCAGCATGACCGGTTTGGCGGTGGGTCAGTCATGGTGTGGGGTGGCATTTCTTTGGAGGGCCGCACAGCCCTCCATGTGCTCGCCAGAGGTAGCCTGACTGCCATTAGGTACCGAGATGAGATCCTCAGACCCCTTGTGAGACCATATGCTGGTGTGGTTGGCCCTGGGTTCCTCCTAATGCAAGACAATGATAGACCTCATGTGGCTGGAGTGTGTCAGCAGTTCCAAGAGGAAGGCATTGATGCTATGGACTGGCCCACCCGTTCCCCAGACCTGAATCCAATTGAGCACATCTGGGACATCATGTCTCGCTCCATCCACCACAGACTGTCCAGGAGTTGGCGGGTGCTTTAGTCAAGGTCTGGGAGGAGATCCCTCAGGAGACCATCCGCCATCTCATCAGGAGCATGCCCAGGTGTTGTAGGGAGGTCATACAGGCACGTGGAGGCCACACACACTACTGAGCCTCATTTTGACTTGTTTTAAGGACATTACAACAAAGTTGGATCAGCCTGTAGTGTGGTTTTCCACTTTAATTTTGAGTGTGACTCCAAATCCAGACCTCCATGGGTTGATAAATTAGATTTCCATTGATAATTTTTGTGTGATTTTGTTGTCAGCACATTCAACTATGTAAAGACAAAAGTATTTAATAAGAATATTTCATTCATTCAGATCTAGGATGTGTTATTTTAGTGTTTCCTTTATTTTTTTGAGCAGTGTATATACTTTTCTGTAACGTAAAGCAATGCAGAAGCAATAAGCATTGTAAATGATGATATAACACATCAAATTAATGAACATGAGGACACAAAGGAGAGATTAATTGAAAGATCATCTTTTAATACATTTTTAATGCTGAAGTTTTTTAATGCTGAAAAAATATATGTATTGCAAATCCAATCTGGGCAAATGGCCTGTTGGACAAAAATACAAATTAGATAACATCCTTGCTACTTCAGTCATTTGCTATGTTAAAGTAAAATCTCATTTAATGATGAATGGATACAATTTGGAAGGATTTTCCAGAGTCATACCTCAGTAGGGTAGAGTGTCAGGTGGTACAACCATTGGTGCCATGAGGTCAAAGTGTGAAGGAGGGAGCAAGCCAGAGAGCTGTCTAGGAAGCAGTCCAGGCCCACGGCTTTGAGGCTTTGAGTTGGTCCCATCATTGTAATGCATTGTAGGGTATCTGCTGCCCCATAGACCTGCTGGTAGTGGGAAAGGTGTTAGCAGGAGACCACCAGGGACATCTATGATCGGCTGACACGGTCTTGGTTAAACCACATGTATTCTAAAGCAATATTCACTTGCTTTCATAGAGTAAGGATTCACTCCTTTGGGGACACTGCCAGTGTTCTCCTGATATCCATATGTCCCCATTCGTGGAGGTGGTTGTACACACTTGTTCTGTAAAACACATTTTCCAAATTGTTAGTAATATTATCACAGTTGAAATACAATGGTTGTTCACTGTTTTTAATTTCATTGAATTTAAGTGTGTACCTCAGCCTTGGGCTCAGTTTTGTTAACCCATCTGTGCAGAGTTGGATCCCAGACAATCTGAGGAAGAAGATATTAGCAATATGAAGCAAGCCACAATTTGTACCAATTTTAATCCACTCAATTGTCTCTACATAGAATATAGTGTTAATAACCAGTTCCTTACAGATCTGTCTTTGTCCTCAGGTAGATGAACCTCCTTCTTATTAACTCTTCCACTCCCAAAGAACCAGCCACCGGCCGGCCGGCTGCCAGTCTGGCACTGAGGGTTGGCCTCGGAGTGTTCCGGCTTGGTAATGGACATCATAGCAGGATGCTCAACATATCTAAGTCGGACATCTGTAATAAGTGGAAGAAGTCAGGCCACTCTGATCATGTCACCACACAGAACAATTACTAGCTGACAGGTAGGAACGTCTCGCTCTGATACTCTGTTACAACCCAATCTTAACCTACACGCAGTCACGGGGATTACTGGGAGTTTACTCCAGTACTCTGCCATCGCATTGTTTTGGTTGCAAAATCAACAATTCCCTGCATATTATGTGAGGGCTTACAAATGTGACCAATCGCCAAACTATTTCTGCATAAAATAGTCACATCATCACGCTATCACAATGGTAATTTCTTTACTAATTAGGTACGTTTAAGTGACCTCTTCTCTTGGAATAGAAATCCACAGGTGGAGTACACGCTCCACCATCCCATTTCCACAGTGGTGCCACCATGGGGATGATGGGAGGTGGTTGTGGATGATTGTTTCCATTCTTCACAGGGACACTGGCTGTGAGGAGGAACCCCTCCCTGTGTGCAGGGACGCTGGACATTGGGACGATTCCCTTCCTCTGCGCGCTGGCCATGAGGAGGATCAACTCCTTTTGTTCAGGGATGAGGCCTGATGCTCGGAGGATCTCCTTCCTCTGTACAGCAACATCAGCTGCTGTGATGATCTGCAGGTATAAAATAGAGCATATAGTCATTCCCTAAAAAATCAACCACTTGGAATCTATAGCATCATTGACACATAGTACACTGAGTGTATTAAACATTATTAAGAACACCTTATCTTTCTGTGACACAGACTAATCAGGTGAAAGCTATAATCCCTTATTGATGTTAATTGTTAAATCTTCTTCTCAGTGTAGATGAAGGGGAGGAGACAGGTTAAAGATGGACTTTTAGACAATTGAGACATGGATTGTGTATGTGTGTCATTCAGAGGGTGAATGGGCAAGACCAAACATTTAAGTCCCTTTGAACAGAGTATGGTAGTAGGTGCCAGAAGCTGTTGGGTTTTAAGTCAACAGTTTTCCCCCTGAGTATCAACAATGGTCCACCACTAAGGGGGGACCTCAAAAGGAAGGTGTTCTTAATGTTTTGTTCACTCAGTGTAGATCATTCCCTAGCATATACTTTCATTTGTATGTGTACTGATACTGTAAATACACAAATTATATTAATGTTATCTACAATATATTATAATACCGTAAGCCTCCCTGCTGCAGGGGCATTTCCTCCTACACTTTTGAGCTGATTTTCTTCACTTTAGCAATATTTTGTAT
>NW_027260606.1:0-5829 GCF_045791955.1 Oncorhynchus clarkii lewisi
CTGCACCCCTAATTTCAACCTGAAGTCTATATGGGTTATGAATGCCGTATGAACCTGTCTTCGGTACCAGTCCATCAGGCCACTATGAGATCTACCTGTGTCGAATCTAAGCTTCCTGGAGCAACCGGAAGTGGTTAAAATGCCCCTAAAAGTGTTTACCCATACACTGCCTGCAGTTTGATAGACATAGTGCATTCAACCCTGTGTAGATCAGTCAATTCTTAACGTAAAGACTTAAAACTCGGGATTCTGTAAGTGGCTATGTAAATCAAGACATGTGTTTACTTATAGCTTCCTGTGCCAACCGGAAGTGCCTTTAATTGGGTCACACTCTCTGTTTCGAAGGGTTAAAAAAGTCACATCTCTCCAAAACTTCATATGTGTGACTAGGTAACCCTTCTGAACTGTAAATCAGTCATTAATCCCAACAGATGTCAAAGAAAAGCTCCCTCACACACACACAGGAAGGATGGAGTGATAAAGTGCGGTGCTTAAAGACACAGAGAGCAGGAAATGGCATTACCATAATCCCTAGGCCGTACCGAGTTCAGCGAGATATCCCGCTTGACCGTAGCTCGCTCGGTCTAGGCGCAGCGAGCATTAGAATAGTAGGCCCAAAATGAAGCCTGCACCACAATGTCATTTGCTTTTGGGTGACAGTGAGAGAACCGTTAGAGTGAGAAGAAAAATTGCACCACATGAATGTTCCTAAGGTCCTCCCGATCTGAACAAGCCTAACCTTGACCGTGTGGCATTAACCCTTAACAGTAAAACAGTGTTTTTTGATCTCACAGATTACAGTGTCATCTCTCCCCATAGGAATACATTGCCTGCACCCCTAATTTCAACCTGAGGCCTATGTGGGTTATGAATGCCGTATGAACCTGTCTTCGGTACCAGTCCATCAGGCCACTATGAGGTCTACCTGTGTTGATTCTAAGCTTCCTGGACCAACCGGAAGTGGTTAAAATGCCCCTAAAAGTGTTTACCCATACACTGCATGCAGTTTGATAGACATAGTGCATTCAACCCTGTGTAGATCAGTCAATTCTTAACGTAAGGACTTAAAACTCAGGATTCTGTAACAGCATACCCCAATGAGGATATGTGTTGATTTATAACTTCCTGTGCCAACCGGAAGTGCCATAATTGGTGTCTCAGGGGCTGTTTCGAAGGGTTAAAAAAGTCTGATCTTTCCAAAACTTCATATGTGTGATTAGGCAACCCCCATGAACTGTAAATCAGTCATTTTTCCCCAAAAAATTCAAAGGAAAAAAAAATCACACTAAAACACAACTTGGAAGGAGGGACGTATTGGGGTGCGTAGAGACAGACAGTGGCTGCAATAGTTAGCTTTGTTCGAGCTAAAAAAGAACCGTCAGACCTAGAGTTCCGAAACTTTAGAAACCTGTTCTAGACCTCCGGTCGATGGTGCGTGGTGAGTTACGTGGCTCTAGACGGTTCTCGGACCGAGAAACAGCCTCGTACATTTGCAATACCTTCAATTCATTTTGACCATTACGAAAATGACCACGTTTAGAAAAGTCTCAGAGACGCAAGGCTAGGTGCATTGAAACCGGCTCGGCCCATAGAGACAGACCCCAACGTTTCTGTCCGATAGCTCGTTCAAGGACCCCGTAGCAAGGCATGGAAAAAAGTGGATTTTCAGCACCAATTAGGGTTTTTCTCGGACACCAAATGACCTATCGAGCCGAAACTCGGGATTCGGGGTCGCCTCACATAGGACTTCACATAATGTCCGAACTGGACCCGCAGCTAGAACGTAACTATGTGTTTTACCTTTTTATTATGTTTTAAACTAAAGGCGCTGTGAATTATGGGACTGCTCTGACATATGTGATAGTTGGCTTCTAAATGAGTAGTAAAAAGTGGGTTTGGTGTCATAATGACATTTAATTGACTGATGGACACTGACTTGCTAGTTGACTTTTGTGCATTTGCAATATGTTTAAACGGAGAGGGACCATCACCAAAATGTCATTCTGAAATCAACACAAAAAATGGCATCACCATAGTCTCCAGACTGTGCTGAGTTCAACGAGCTATCCCGCTTGACCGTAGCTCGCTCGGTCTAAGCGCAACGACCATTAGAAAAGTAGGCCCAAAATGAAGCCTGCCCCACAATGTCATTTGCTTTTGAGTGACAGTGAGAGAACCGTTAGGGTGAGAAGAAAAATTCCACCACATGAATGTTCCTAAGGTCCTCCCGATCTGTACAAGCCTAACCTTGACCGTGTGGCATTAACCCTTAAGAGTAAAACAGTGTTTTTTGATCTCACAGATTACAGTGTCATCTCTCCCCATAGGAATACATTGCCTGCACCCCTAATTTCAACCTGAAGTCTATATGGGTTATGAATGCCGTATGAACCTGTCTTCGGTACCAGTCCATCAGGCCACTATGAGATCTACCTGTGTCGAATCTAAGCTTCCTGGAGCAACCGGAAGTGGTTAAAATGCCCCTAAAAGTGTTTACCCATACACTGCCTGCAGTTTGATAGACATAGTGCATTCAACCCTGTGTAGATCAGTCAATTCTTAACGTAAAGACTTAAAACTCGGGATTCTGTAAGTGGCTATGTAAATCAAGACATGTGTTTACTTATAGCTTCCTGTGCCAACCGGAAGTGCCTTTAATTGGGTCACACTCTCTGTTTCGAAGGGTTAAAAAAGTCACATCTCTCCAAAACTTCATATGTGTGACTAGGTAACCCTTCTGAACTGTAAATCAGTCATTAATCCCAACAGATGTCAAAGAAAAGCTCCCTCACACACACACAGGAAGGATGGAGTGATAAAGTGCGGTGCTTAAAGACACAGAGAGCAGGAAATGGCATTACCATAATCCCTAGGCCGTACCGAGTTCAGCGAGATATCCCGCTTGACCGTAGCTCGCTCGGTCTAGGCGCAGCGAGCATTAGAATAGTAGGCCCAAAATGAAGCCTGCACCACAATGTCATTTGCTTTTGGGTGACAGTGAGAGAACCGTTAGAGTGAGAAGAAAAATTGCACCACATGAATGTTCCTAAGGTCCTCCCGATCTGAACAAGCCTAACCTTGACCGTGTGGCATTAACCCTTAACAGTAAAACAGTGTTTTTTGATCTCACAGATTACAGTGTCATCTCTCCCCATAGGAATACATTGCCTGCACCCCTAATTTCAACCTGAGGCCTATGTGGGTTATGAATGCCGTATGAACCTGTCTTCGGTACCAGTCCATCAGGCCACTATGAGGTCTACCTGTGTTGATTCTAAGCTTCCTGGACCAACCGGAAGTGGTTAAAATGCCCCTAAAAGTGTTTACCCATACACTGCATGCAGTTTGATAGACATAGTGCATTCAACCCTGTGTAGATCAGTCAATTCTTAACGTAAGGACTTAAAACTCAGGATTCTGTAACAGCATACCCCAATGAGGATATGTGTTGATTTATAACTTCCTGTGCCAACCGGAAGTGCCATAATTGGTGTCTCAGGGGCTGTTTCGAAGGGTTAAAAAAGTCTGATCTTTCCAAAACTTCATATGTGTGATTAGGCAACCCCCATGAACTGTAAATCAGTCATTTTTCCCCAAAAAATTCAAAGGAAAAAAAAATCACACTAAAACACAACTTGGAAGGAGGGACGTATTGGGGTGCGTAGAGACAGACAGTGGCTGCAATAGTTAGCTTTGTTCGAGCTAAAAAAGAACCGTCAGACCTAGAGTTCCGAAACTTTAGAAACCTGTTCTAGACCTCCGGTCGATGGTGCGTGGTGAGTTACGTGGCTCTAGACGGTTCTCGGACCGAGAAACAGCCTCGTACATTTGCAATACCTTCAATTCATTTTGACCATTACGAAAATGACCACGTTTAGAAAAGTCTCAGAGACGCAAGGCTAGGTGCATTGAAACCGGCTCGGCCCATAGAGACAGACCCCAACGTTTCTGTCCGATAGCTCGTTCAAGGACCCCGTAGCAAGGCATGGAAAAAAGTGGATTTTCAGCACCAATTAGGGTTTTTCTCGGACACCAAATGACCTATCGAGCCGAAACTCGGGATTCGGGGTCGCCTCACATAGGACTTCACATAATGTCCGAACTGGACCCGCAGCTAGAACGTAACTATGTGTTTTACCTTTTTATTATGTTTTAAACTAAAGGCGCTGTGAATTATGGGACTGCTCTGACATATGTGATAGTTGGCTTCTAAATGAGTAGTAAAAAGTGGGTTTGGTGTCATAATGACATTTAATTGACTGATGGACACTGACTTGCTAGTTGACTTTTGTGCATTTGCAATATGTTTAAACGGAGAGGGACCATCACCAAAATGTCATTCTGAAATCAACACAAAAAATGGCATCACCATAGTCTCCAGACTGTGCTGAGTTCAACGAGCTATCCCGCTTGACCGTAGCTCGCTCGGTCTAAGCGCAACGACCATTAGAAAAGTAGGCCCAAAATGAAGCCTGCCCCACAATGTCATTTGCTTTTGAGTGACAGTGAGAGAACCGTTAGGGTGAGAAGAAAAATTCCACCACATGAATGTTCCTAAGGTCCTCCCGATCTGTACAAGCCTAACCTTGACCGTGTGGCATTAACCCTTAAGAGTAAAACAGTGTTTTTTGATCTCACAGATTACAGTGTCATCTCTCCCCATAGGAATACATTGCCTGCACCCCTAATTTCAACCTGAAGTCTATATGGGTTATGAATGCCGTATGAACCTGTCTTCGGTACCAGTCCATCAGGCCACTATGAGATCTACCTGTGTCGAATCTAAGCTTCCTGGAGCAACCGGAAGTGGTTAAAATGCCCCTAAAAGTGTTTACCCATACACTGCCTGCAGTTTGATAGACATAGTGCATTCAACCCTGTGTAGATCAGTCAATTCTTAACGTAAAGACTTAAAACTCGGGATTCTGTAAGTGGCTATGTAAATCAAGACATGTGTTTACTTATAGCTTCCTGTGCCAACCGGAAGTGCCTTTAATTGGGTCACACTCTCTGTTTCGAAGGGTTAAAAAAGTCACATCTCTCCAAAACTTCATATGTGTGACTAGGTAACCCTTCTGAACTGTAAATCAGTCATTAATCCCAACAGATGTCAAAGAAAAGCTCCCTCACACACACACAGGAAGGATGGAGTGATAAAGTGCGGTGCTTAAAGACACAGAGAGCAGGAAATGGCATTACCATAATCCCTAGGCCGTACCGAGTTCAGCGAGATATCCCGCTTGACCGTAGCTCGCTCGGTCTAGGCGCAGCGAGCATTAGAATAGTAGGCCCAAAATGAAGCCTGCACCACAATGTCATTTGCTTTTGGGTGACAGTGAGAGAACCGTTAGAGTGAGAAGAAAAATTGCACCACATGAATGTTCCTAAGGTCCTCCCGATCTGAACAAGCCTAACCTTGACCGTGTGGCATTAACCCTTAACAGTAAAACAGTGTTTTTTGATCTCACAGATTACAGTGTCATCTCTCCCCATAGGAATACATTGCCTGCACCCCTAATTTCAACCTGAGGCCTATGTGGGTTATGAATGCCGTATGAACCTGTCTTCGGTACCAGTCCATCAGGCCACTATGAGGTCTACCTGTGTTGATTCTAAGCTTCCTGGACCAACCGGAAGTGGTTAAAATGCCCCTAAAAGTGTTTACCCATACACTGCATGCAGTTTGATAGACATAGTGCATTCAACCCTGTGTAGATCAGTCAATTCTTAACGTAAGGACTTAAAACTCAGGATTCTGTAACAGCATACCCCAATGAGGATATGTGTTGATTTATAACTTCCTGTGCCAACCGGAAGTGCCATATAGAG
>NW_027260607.1:0-5782 GCF_045791955.1 Oncorhynchus clarkii lewisi
TTATTATGAATTGTTATTTCACTGTGTGAAGTTGTTATTTCATCATTCTTATTATTACTGCTGAGCAGCATGACTCCTGAGAGGCACTAAAAAACTGTCAGAAGTGGGATTTGAACCCACGCCTCCATGGGAGACTGCGACCTGAACGCAGCGCCTTAGACCGCTCGGCCATCCTGACTACAGCACAGTAACTGGGTATCGGGTTAAAGTGTATGCGGTAAAAGTAGAAATATGAACAACGCTCTAAAATCACCACAGAGACCAGAACAACTATGCACGATACTGACTTGCACTTTCAATAGTCATTTGTTTTTATAAATTAAAAAGTCCAGTCATTGATTTAACCTCAATATGGCCTTCAATGGGAAAGAGTAGTAAATCGTCATTGAATGAGCGCTAAACTGGCATCAGAATATGGCCATTCTGATATAAATGATAAAATTCCTCAGATAAGACTGAAAAAGTGTCTGTAAATATCAGCAACCATCAGGGTAAGAGTGACAACAGGTCCACATGGGGGAAATCCTTACAAATGGCTTAATGGGTCATTTCAACGCAATCGTGTTATTATTTATTTTTAGGGTTTAACAAGGCAGCTCACCTGTGACTTGACATTAGATGCGGCGACTTCGATTCCCCTGCAGACGATATTTTTGTTCTTCCCGCCAATTCATTCCACTGACAACGACCGACGAGTTGTGCGTTCCGAGATGCGTTTTGTTATTTGCCTGTTTGTGGCCCGCCTGTGATTATTGCGCGATTCTTGCAATTCTCTTTCAGCCTCTCACCAACTAGCTGTTTTTGCAGAATATTAAAAAGACGATAGTTATTCACTACTCATATTAACTAGATGTCATTTACATTACCTTAAGTCATTTATTTTTCAACTGGATTTTCAAAGGTGCATGACATGCAGGCGCTAAAACGTTGTCAGGAGGGGGTTTCAAACCATGCCTATAACTGAATGACTAACCTCTTAGATCTCTAGGGGCGCTATTTCATTTTTGGATAAAAAACGTTCCCGTTTTAAGCGCGATATTTTGTCACGAAAAGATGCTCGACTATGCATATTCTTGACAGTTTTGGAAAGAAAACACTCTGAAGTTTCAGAATCTGCAAAGATTTTGTCTGTAAGTGCCCCAGAACTCATTCTACAGGCGAAACCAAGATGATGCATCACCCAGGAATTAGCAGAATTTCTGAAGCTCTGTTTTCCATTCTCTCCTTATATGGCTGTGATTGCGCAACGAATGAGCCTACACTTTCTGTCGTTCGCCCAAGGTCTTAGCAGCATTGTGACGTATTTGTAGGCATATCATTGGAAGATTGACCATAAGAGACTACATTTTCCAAGTGTCCGCCTGGTGTCCTGCGTCGAATTCGGTGCGCAATTGCCAGCTGCTTCTACTTTACCATTTGATTGAGGGGAGAAAGCATGTGTCCAAGAACGATATATCAATGAAGAGATATGTGAAAAACACCTTGATGATTGATTCTAAACAACGTTTGCCATGTTTTCAGTCGATATTATGGAGTTAATTTGGAAAAAAGTTCGCGTTTTGAGGACTGAATTTTCGTTTTTTTTTTGGTAGCCAAATGTGATGTATAAAACGGAGCTATTTCTAATACACAAAGAATCTTTTTGGAAAAACTGAGCATCTGCTATCCAACTGAGAGTATCCTCATTGAAAACATCAGAAGTTCTTCAAAGGTAAATGATTTTATTTGAAGGCTTTTATGTTTTTGTTGAAATGTTGCGTGCTGGATGCTAACGCTAATGCTAACGCTAAATCCTTTGTTAGCTAGCTACTTTTACACAAATTATTGTTTTCCTATGGTTGAGAAGCATATTTTGAAAATCTGAGATGACAGTGTTGTTTACAAAAGGCTAAGCTTGCGAGATGGCATATTTATTTCATTTCATTTGCGATTTTCATGAATAGTTAACGTTGCGTTATGGTAATGAGCTTGAGGCTGTAGTCCTGATACCGGATCCGGGTTTGGGAGATCAGAGAGGTCATTTATTTTTCAACTGGATACAAAGGGTTATTTTCAATGCAATCGAGTTATTTTCAATCAATCGAGTTTTTTTTTCTTTTAGGGTTTAACAAGGTTTCTCACCTGTTACCTGTGGCTTGACTTTAGATGTGGCCAGTTCGATTACCCTGCAGACTATAAGAGTGTCTTCAGAATATGGCCAATTTGACATGAATTTAAAAATGCCTCAGATAGGACCAAAAAAGTGTCTGGAGCTTCCCGTCAGGGTAAGAGTGACAACAGGTTTCCACATGTCAAAATGGGGGAAATCTTAGCAAATGGCTTAATGGTTATTCATGAGAATCGTGTTGTTGTATTGTTGAGTGTATCATGGGATCTCACCTGAAATCTGTGGCTTGACTACAAACCTGTAACCTATGCTACTGTGGCCTATAGAGCTAGAAGGCTGGATAACCAGGTGTGTAAAGGTGTGAAGTGGGATAGATGGCCTGCAGTCCTATCCCAAATGGACAACTAATCCCTATGTACTTGCGGAGATCTGAGAGGATGCGATTGGTATAAGAAACACGACTAAACTTCAACCTCCGGAGGGGTCAAAAAAATGCATTTTCGTTGTCGGCAGGATTTGAACCTGCGCAGGAAGATCCTAATGGATTTCTAGTCCATCGCCTTAACCACTCGGCCACGACAACGTTGACAGAAGAAAACAGGCTTGTTAGGAGTGAATGGGCCAACAGTCATAGCCTACAGAAAGTGAAATTTAACAACTGAAAGATAATGCAATAACTCATTATAATGCAATAACACAAAATGTTCCCCTCATTCATTTGCTATTAAGTCCAGCTGTTTTCTTATTTAACCTTGATTTTTGCTCAGCTCCAGAAGGTCTGCATTTGAGAGTGTTTATTATGAATTGTTATTTCACTGTGTGAAGTTGTTATTTCATCATTCTTATTATTACTGCTGAGCAGCATGACTCCTGAGAGGCACTAATAAACTGTCAGAAGTGGGATTTGAACCCACGCCTCCATGGGAGACTGCGACCTGAACGCAGCGCCTTAGACCGCTCGGCCATCCTGACTACAGCACAGTAACTGGGTATCGGGTTAAAGTGTATGCGGTAAAAGTAGAAATATGAACAACGCTCTAAAATCACCACAGAGACCAGAACAACTATGCACGATACTGACTTGCACTTTCAATAGTCATTTGTTTTTATAAATTAAAAAGTCCAGTCATTGATTTAACCTCAATATGGCCTTCAATGGGAAAGAGTAGTAAATCGTCATTGAATGAGCGCTAAACTGGCATCAGAATATGGCCATTCTGATATAAATGATAAAATTCCTCAGATAAGACTGAAAAAGTGTCTGTAAATATCAGCAACCATCAGGGTAAGAGTGACAACAGGTCCACATGGGGGAAATCCTTACAAATGGCTTAATGGGTCATTTCAACGCAATCGTGTTATTATTTATTTTTAGGGTTTAACAAGGCAGCTCACCTGTGACTTGACATTAGATGCGGCGACTTCGATTCCCCTGCAGACGATATTTTTGTTCTTCCCGCCAATTCAATCCACTGACAACGACCGACGAGTTGTGCGTTCCGAGATGCGTTTTGTTATTTGCCTGTTTGTGGCCCGCCTGTGATTATTGCGCGATTCTTGCAATTCTCTTTCAGCCTCTCACCAACTAGCTGTTTTTGCAGAATATTAAAAAGACGATAGTTATTCACTACTCATATTAACTAGGTGAATTGAATTGTTATTTCACTGTGTGAAGTTGTTATTTCATCATTCTTATTATTACTGCTGAGCAGCATGACTCCTGAGAGGCACTAATAAACTGTCAGAAGTGGGATTTGAACCCACGCCTCCATGGGAGACTGCGACCTGAACGCAGCGCCTTAGACCGCTCAGCCATCCTGACTACAGCACAGTAACTGGGTATCGGGTTAAAGTGTATGCGGTAAAAGTAGAAATATGAACAACGCTCTAAAATCACCACAGAGACCAGAACAACTATGCACGATACTGACTTGCACTTTCAATAGTCATTTGTTTTTATAAATTAAAAAGTCCAGTCATTGATTTAACCTCAATATGGCCTTCAATGGGAAAGAGTAGTAAATCGTCATTGAATGAGCGCTAAACTGGCATCAGAATATGGCCATTCTGATATAAATGATAAAATTCCTCAGATAAGACTGAAAAAGTGTCTGTAAATATCAGCAACCATCAGGGTAAGAGTGACAACAGGTCCACATGGGGGAAATCCTTACAAATGGCTTAATGGGTCATTTCAACGCAATCGTGTTATTATTTATTTTTAGGGTTTAACAAGGCAGCTCACCTGTGACTTGACATTAGATGCGGCGACTTCGATTCCCCTGCAGACGATATTTTTGTTCTTCCCGCCAATTCATTCCACTGACAACGACCGACGAGTTGTGCGTTCCGAGATGCGTTTTGTTATTTGCCTGTTTGTGGCCCGCCTGTGATTATTGCGCGATTCTTGCAATTCTCTTTCAGCCTCTCACCAACTAGCTGTTTTTGCAGAATATTAAAAAGACGATAGTTATTCACTACTCATATTAACTAGATGTCATTTACATTACCTTAAGTCATTTATTTTTCAACTGGATTTTACAAAGGTGCATGACATGCAGGCGCTAAAACGTTGTCAGGAGGGGGTTTCAAACCATGCCTATAGTCTGCGACCTGAATGACTTAACCTCTTGATCTCTAGGGGCGCTATTTCATTTTTGGATAAAAAACGTTCCCGTTTTAAGCGCGATATTTTGTCACGAAAAGATGCTCGACTATGCATATTCTTGACAGTTTTGGAAAGAAAACACTCTGAAGTTTCAGAATCTGCAAAGATTTTGTCTGTAAGTGCCCCAGAACTCATTCTACAGGCGAAACCAAGATGATGCATCACCCAGGAATTAGCAGAATTTCTGAAGCTCTGTTTTCCATTCTCTCCTTATATGGCTGTGATTGCGCAACGAATGAGCCTACACTTTCTGTCGTTCGCCCAAGGTCTTAGCAGCATTGTGACGTATTTGTAGGCATATCATTGGAAGATTGACCATAAGAGACTACATTTTCCAAGTGTCCGCCTGGTGTCCTGCGTGGAATTCGGTGCGCAATTGCCAGCTGCTTCTACTTTTCCATTTGATTGAGGGGAGAAAGCATGTGTCCAAGAACGATATATCAATGAAGAGATATGTGAAAAACACCTTGATGATTGATTCTAAACAACGTTTGCCATGTTTTCAGTCGATATTATGGAGTTAATTTGGAAAAAAGTTCGCGTTTTGAGGACTGAATTTTTTTTTTTTTTGGTAGCCAAATGTGATGTATAAAACGGAGCTATTTCTAATACACAAAGAATCTTTTTGGAAAAACTGAGCATCTGCTATCCAACTGAGAGTATCCTCATTGAAAACATCAGAAGTTCTTCAAAGGTAAATGATTTTATTTGAAGGCTTTTATGTTTTTGTTGAAATGTTGCGTGCTGGATGCTAACGCTAATGCTAACGCTAAATCCTTTGTTTGCTAGCTACTGTTACACAAATTATTGTTTTCCTATGGTTGAGAAGCATATTTTGAAAATCTGAGATGACAGTTTTGTTTACAAAAGGCTAAGCTTGCGAGATGGCATATTTATTTCATTTCATTTGCGATTTTCATGAATAGTTAACGTTGCGTTATGGTAATGAGCTTGAGGCTGTAGTCACGATACCGGATCCGGGTTTGGGAGATCAGAGAGGTTAATGG
>NW_027260608.1:0-5753 GCF_045791955.1 Oncorhynchus clarkii lewisi
AAAGACAAAGGAGTACAGACAGACAGAGAGAGAAAGAGAGAAATACACAGACAGACAGAGAGAGAGAGAAAGAGAGAAAGACAGACAGACAGACAGACAAAGACAGACAGAGAAAGAGAGAGAGAGAGAATATGTATAGATAAAATCAGTAGCTCAAGCAGAGGAAGCAAGAAACTAAGAAAGAGGGATGTTCTGTCAGGATACCTTTATCTTTTGCAAGTATGTACGTCTGCATGTGTGTGCGTGCTTGCGTGTGTGATCCATTTTAGTTGGCAGTTATGTAAATTGGTCTGCTGCAGATGACGGGAGAGCAAAGAGATAAGAAGCCCAGCTCGAGCACTCAGGACTGGGGTAGAGAGGGACAGAGCCTCCCCTGTTCTCCCATGTCCCCCATACACCAGCTGGCAGCCGGGACAGGGAATAAAGCATGGGAATCGACTCTCTCTCGCTCACATTGATCACACACAAACACAGCAGAGAGCTCTGGTATCAAGCCTAATTCATAAAGGGTGACATGCGTTTTCCTCTTGCTAATTGAGATGTATTACCCCTCTCACACAACTAAAACACGCTCTGCCTCTGAGCTGATCAGCCCTGTCTGGGGAACCAGTCTCATCACTGACACACAGCCCATCATCAAGCTTAGCTCAAATGGAACTATTAGGCTGGTTTATCTTCTATTACAGTTTCATATTCAGAGTGGAAAAACCTCAGCCCTTTGCTAATAACTCTTACAGGAAAATGGCTGCTCATTGGCACAGGCAATTAGAGGGTGAAGCTACTAAGATGAGAGTAATAAGTACATCGCCCAATGATAATATATGCATTGGTTGAAGGTCTATGTTAAATTGAAATGCACTGAACAAAACTATAAATGTGACATGTAAAGTGTTGGTCCCATGTTTCATGAGCTGAAATAAAAGATCGCAGAAATGTTCCATATGAACAAATTTGTTTACATCCCTGTTTTTGAGCATTCCTCCTTTGCCAAGATAATCCATCGACCTGACAGGTGTGGCATATCAAGAAGCTTATTAAACAGCATGATCATTACACAGTTGCACCTTGTGCTGGGGACAATAGAAGGCCACTCAAAACTGTGCTGTTTTATCACACAACACAATGCCATGTCAAGTTTTGAGGGGGCGTGCAATTAGCATGCTGACTGCAGGAATGTCCAGCAGAGCTGTTGCCAGATCATTTTAATGTTGCTTTCTATACCAAAAGCCACAGCCACAGCCACTCAGACAGCTGATGAATCTGTTGGTTTTCACAACCGAAACATTTCTGCACAAATTGTCCGAAACCGTCTCAGGGAAGCTCATCTGCTTGCTTGTCATCCTCACCAGGGGTTTGACCTGACGGCAGTTCAGCGTGGGAAAACATTCCACCGGCCACAATCAACAGCCTAATCAACTCTATGCAAAGGAGATGTGTCATGCTGAATGAGGGAAATGGTGGTCAAACCAGATACTGACTGGTTTTCTGACCCAAGCCCAAACCTTTTTTTATGTACAGTATCTGTGAACAACATATTCATATCTGTATTCCCAGTCATATGATATCCATAGATTGTGGCCTAATGAAATTATATAAATTGACTGATTTCCTATGAACTGTAACTCTGTAAAATCTTTGAAATTGTTGCATGCAGCGTTCATATTTTTGTTCAGTGTACTTGTTAGTGTTTTATTGTCACGTTCTGACCATCGTTCTTCTGTGTTTTCCTTGTTTTAGTGTTTGTCAGGACGTGAGCTGGGTGGGCATTCTATGTTGTGTGTCTGGTTTGTCTATTTCTGTGTTTGGCCTGATATGGTTCTCAATCAGAGGCAGGTGTTAGTCATTGTCTCTGATTGGGAACCATATTTAGGTAGCCTGTTTTGTGTTGGGTTTTGTGGGTGATTGTTCCTGTCTTCATGTTTGCACCAGATAGGGCTGTTTCAGTTTTCGCATTTCATTATTTTGTAGTTTCTTCATGTATAGTTTTTTCCTTCATTATTCTCTTCTATCTTAGCATTAAACTACTTAGCATGTTAGCAAACCCTTCCCCTCACTCTAAATGTAACCTTCTAACCTTACTCCTAATCTTAAACCTAACTTTAACACCTTACATAGCTAATGTAAGCATTTGTTCAGCGTATTGTGACTACTTCAGAACATTGGGGTTGATCAAAAGCAATAATTTTGCACGCCCAATATTTCAGTTTTTGATTTGTTAAAAAAGTTTGAAATATCCAATAAATGTCATTCCACTTCATGATTGTGTCCCACTTGTTGTTGATTTTTCACAAAATAATACAGTTTTATATCTTTGTTTGAAGCCTGAAATGTGGCAAAAGGTCGCAAAGTTCAAGGGGGCCGAATACTTTCTCAAGGCACTGTAATGAATGTGAATTGGATGGGTTGAGATGAGATGATTAAATAAAGAAGCACTAAACCTCTCTAAGAACTTCACTTTTTCAAAAGTTTGAACCTGTCACGCCCTGACCTTAGAGTTTTTTTAGTTTGGTCAGGGTGTGATTTGGGTGGGCATTCTATGTTATTTTTTCTATGTTTTTGTATTTCTTTGTTTTGGCCGGGTATGGTTCTCAATCAGGGACAGTTGTCTATCGTTGTCTCTGACCGAGAACCATACTTAGGTAGCTTTTTCCCACATGGTTTTCGTGGGTAGTTTCTGTTGAGTGTTTTGCACCTGACAGAACTGTTTCAGTTTCGGTTATTCACTTTGTTATTTTGTTTAGTGTTCAGTTTAAATAAAAAGTCATGAACACTTACCACGCTGCGCTTTGGTACGATTCCTCTTCTTCAGACATGAAAACTGTTACAGAACTACCCACCACAAACGGACCAAGCAGCGTGGTATGGAGGAGCAGTGGGTTCAGGACTCCTGGACTTGGGAGGAGATATTGGACGCTAAGGGACCCTGGAGACAGGCTGGGGAATATCGAAAGAAGAACTGGAGGCAGCTAAAGATGAGAGGCGGCAATATGAGGCTAGGCAGTGCAGCAGGCACGAGAGGCAGCCCACAATTTTTTGGGGGAGGCACATGGGGAGATTGGCGGAGTCAGGCTATAGACCTGAGCCAACTCCCCATGCTTACTGGAAGCAGCGGTAAAGCGCATGGTGTCTCCAGTGCGCGCTCATAGCCCGGAGCCCTAACGGGGCGCTGGGACTGTTCAGTTCGTCCTATGCCTGCACTCCGCCCGTGCTGGGCTAAAGTGGGAATTGAGCCAAGTGGAGAGGTGCGAGTGGTAAGCACCAGATCTCCAGTGCTCCCCCACAGCCCGGTTCAACCTCTGCCTGCACTCTGGAGGGGCCGGGCTAAAGTGGGCATTCAGCCTGGAGGAGTGGTGCCAAGGCTGCGCACCAGAGCTCCAGTGCTCCCCCACAGCCAGGTTCATCCGGTGCCTCCTCTACGCACTAGGCCTCCTGTAGGTTTTTGTGGGTAGTTGTTTTCTGTTGAGTGTTTTGCACCTGACAGAACTGTTTCGGTTTCGGTTATTCACTTTGTTATTTTGTTTAGTGTTCAGTTTAAATAAAAAGTCATGAACACTTACCACGCTGCGCTTTGGTCTGATTCCTCTTCTTCAGACGACGAAAACAGTTACAGAACCCTAAATGGTTCGCAAATAGAATACTACGAAAAGCTCATCCATTGTTTAAAAATGGCCTTTTTGCCAGATTGCCATGTCTAATTTTCGATCAATTGAAAATGATACTTTTTTCAAACTCCCTTTTTCAAACAAGCATTGCAGAGCTGGCTACAATTTCATCCCCCTGAAAAGATAGAACAAATGTTATGGCTGAACTCAAATGTGCTGGTTGATAAAATACCTGGATTTATGGGAAAGATGTTTGAAAATTTTATTTTTTTCTTAAGTGATATTGTTAATTGGAGTGGTAGAGTTATGTCCTTCATGGAGTTATCAGAATTGTATGGGAAGGTCTTCTCAATACAAGAGTACAACCAATTGATGACAGCATTATCCCAAAAATGGAGGAGGCAGGTGGCAGCAGGAGGAGGTACGGAACTGGTCTGTCTGCCCAATATAAAGGATCAAAACTGGCAGAGGAATAAGAATAGCATAATTAGGAAAGTATACCAGTTTAATTTGAGGACCAGGATGTTGACAACTGTGCCATACAGATTGCAAAATAGTTGGGAAGAGATGTTTGATGTACTGATTCCATGGTACAGGGTGTATGAGTTGATATATAAAACAACGCAAGATTCAAGACTTCGTGCTTTTCAGCTAAAATGATTATATGGAAATCTTGCCATTGACAAAATGTTGAATATTTGGGGCATAAAATCATCGAAGTTCTGCAGATTTTTTGTGAGGATACAGAATCAATAGACCATTTGATTTGGATTTGCCCTCAGGTAGCCGGTTTCTGGTCTCAGGTTCGGGAATGGCTGAAAATGCGTAGCATTTATCTAAAATTGACCCTAGAAATAGTACTGTTAAGATATCTAGAGAGACCGTGTCAGTCAATTACTAATATACTAATACTCTTAGTAAAATGATTTTATCTTCAACTCGCAATCTGGATTCTATTCTTAGATAGATTGAAATTGTACGTTAAACATCCCAGCATAGTTGAAAGATATGTGTTGTGTAGAAACCCGAAGAGGGTGGCCAGCAGAGATAGATGGTATGGGCTGAGGGGATCTGAGGGTTGGGATGTGGAATTGGAGAAAAGTGGGAGTGGAGTTGCTGTGCGGGAGATAATGATGGTCAAAGATAAAACTTTTTTTTAAAGTCTAAATAAAAGATAATAAAAAGTATGTCTGATTGACACTGAGGGACAGTGTTTTTACAACTAATTCTGGTTTGCCTGAGGCTGATGCCGTGCAGGTGTTTGTACACACACATATACACACACTCTCATTCAAATAAAGGCATACAACACACACATACATGTAATAGCGCCAGGCATGCACACAAACATATACAGTTGGCATTGTTGTTATAATTTTAGTTGGCCTTGATGTCCTTTTTGCTGTTTGGGTTTTTGAATCTTTTTGCATTGTTTGCTGTCTTAGTTTTTGAATCTTTTAGCATTGTTTGCTGTTTAAGTTTTTGAATATTTTTGCATTGTTTGCTGTTTAAGTTTTTGAATCTTTTAGCATTGTTTGCTGTTTTCTTCTGTCTTTTTCTTTTTTCTCTTCAGTTCATTCACTTGGTTGTTGGTGCATTGGGGCGGTTCTTGGGGGTGGGGAGTGGAATACATTGTATTTCAATTTTCTTCTTGGGGGGGACTGTGGGAGGGGTCTCGAATGGTTGAGGGACAGCTATTGGGGAACTGTGGGAGGATCATGGAGGGATTGAGCTCACATTTTTTGGCCTGGTGGGAGATCTGTCATTGTGCCCTTGAGCAGGGCAGTGACCCTGGATGCTTCTGTGTGTCGCTCAGAATGGCAGACTGTTGGATGACTGGAATGATGAAGTTGTTGAGTGGCTTCACTGCAAGTAAATTGTATGTTTCAGATATTCAATGAAAAAAAATGAAAAAAATCTCCAAATGAGGGTGATCCCCATCTCCATTAACATGATCTCCACTTGGTGGGGATCACCATCTCCATTAACGTGATGTCCACATGGTGGGGCTCCCCATCTCCAATAACATGATCTCCACATGGTGGGTGTCATTTCCTCTACACAGTGATGTACATGTCAGTAATTTTCCAACTCTGTTGCTGGTTCCCTCGTTTTCCCTAGTTGTGGACCAATGCTTAGCTCAAACAAAGA
>NW_027260609.1:0-5751 GCF_045791955.1 Oncorhynchus clarkii lewisi
TGCCCTCGCTTTGACATAAGTAAGCAAGGTTAGTTTGTATTTCATCCAACAATCTGTGCTACAAATTATGGCTACAGTATATGCAATTTCATCCACTTTTTCAGACTTTTAGTGCTTTTGCTTACGGCCACACCGGCCTGAGTACGCCTGATCTCGTCCGATCTCGGAAGCTAAGCAGGGTCGGGCTTGGTTAGTACTTGGATGGGAGACCGCCTGGGAATACCAGGTGCTGTAAGCTTTTTGTCACTGCCTTGTGGAATTTCAACTCTTTGTCCGTTTTTTCCCACAAGGCTGAAATATGTGCCCTCGCTTTGACATAAGTAAGCAAGGTTAGTTTGTATTTCATCCAACAATCTGTGCTACAAATTATGGCTACAGTATATGCAATTTCATCCACTTTTTGAGATTAGCTTTCGCTTACGGCCACACCGGCCTGAGTACGCCTGATCTCGTCCGATCTCGGAAGCTAAGCAGGGTCGGGCTTGGTTAGTACTTGGATGGGAGACCGCCTGGGAATACCAGGTGCTGTAAGCTTTTTGTCACTGCCTTGTGGAATTTCAACTCTTTGTCCGTTTTTTCCCACAAGGCTGAAATATGTGCCCTCGCTTTGACATAAGTAAGCAAGGTTAGTTTGTATTTCATCCAACAATCTGTGCTACAAATTATGGCTACAGTATATGCAATTTCTTCCACTTTTTGAGTGACACAAAGATGCTTATCTAAATGGTGAAAATGCAACAGCTGTACATAGTGCACCAAGAGATAGTTTCTTGCTTACGGCCACACCGGCCTGAGTACGCCTGATCTCGTCCGATCTCGGAAGCTAAGCAGGGTCGGGCTTGGTTAGTACTTGGATGGGAGACCGCCTGGGAATACCAGGTGCTGTAAGCTTTTTGTCACTGCCTTGTGGAATTTCAACTCTTTGTCCGTTTTTTCCCACAAGGCTGAAATATGTGCCCTCGCTTTGACATAAGTAAGCAAGGTTAGTTTGTATTTCATCCAACAATCTGTGCTACAAATTATGGCTACAGTATATGCAATTTCATCCACTTTTTGAGATTAGCTTTTGCTTACGGCCACACCGGCCTGAGTACGCCTGATCTCGTCCGATCTCGGAAGCTAAGCAGGGTCGGGCTTGGTTAGTACTTGGATGGGAGACCGCCTGGGAATACCAGGTGCTGTAAGCTTTTTGTCACTGCCTTGTGGAATTTCAACTCTTTGTCCGTTTTTTCCCACAAGGCTGAAATATGTGCCCTCGCTTTGACATAAGTAAGCAAGGTTAGTTTGTATTTCATCCAACAATCTGTGCTACAAATTATGGCTACAGTATATGCAATTTCATCCACTTTTTGAGATTAGCTTTCGCTTACGGCCACACCGGCCTGAGTACGCCTGATCTCGTCCGATCTCGGAAGCTAAGCAGGGTCGGGCTTGGTTAGTACTTGGATGGGAGACCGCCTGGGAATACCAGGTGCTGTAAGCTTTTTGTCACTGCCTTGTGGAATTTCAACTCTTTGTCCGTTTTTTCCCACAAGGCTGAAATATGTGCCCTCGCTTTGACATAAGTAAGCAAGGTTAGTTTGTATTTCATCCAACAATCTGTGCTACAAATTATGGCTACAGTATATGCAATTTCATCCACTTTTTGAGATTAGCTTTTGCTTACGGCCACACCGGCCTGAGTACGCCTGATCTCGTCCGATCTCGGAAGCTAAGCAGGGTCGGGCTTGGTTAGTACTTGGATGGGAGACCGCCTGGGAATACCAGGTGCTGTAAGCTTTTTGTCACTGCCTTGTGGAATTTCAACTCTTTGTCCGTTTTTTCCCACAAGGCTGAAATATGTGCCCTCGCTTTGACATAAGTAAGCAAGGTTAGTTTGTATTTCATCCAACAATCTGTGCTACAAATTATGGCTACAGTATATGCAATTTCATCCACTTTTTGAGATTAGCTTTTGCTTACGGCCACACCGGCCTGAGTACGCCTGATCTCGTCCGATCTCGGAAGCTAAGCAGGGTCGGGCTTGGTTAGTACTTGGATGGGAGACCGCCTGGGAATACCAGGTGCTGTAAGCTTTTTGTCACTGCCTTGTGGAATTTCAACTCTTTGTCCGTTTTTTCCCACAAGGCTGAAATATGTGCCCTCGCTTTGACATAAGTAAGCAAGGTTAGTTTGTATTTCATCCAACAATCTGTGCTACAAATTATGGCTACAGTATATGCAATTTCATCCACTTTTTGAGATTAGCTTTCGCTTACGGCCACACCGGCCTGAGTACGCCTGATCTCGTCCGATCTCGGAAGCTAAGCAGGGTCGGGCTTGGTTAGTACTTGGATGGGAGACCGCCTGGGAATACCAGGTGCTGTAAGCTTTTTGTCACTGCCTTGTGGAATTTCAACTCTTTGTCCGTTTTTTCCCACAAGGCTGAAATATGTGCCCTCGCTTTGACATAAGTAAGCAAGGTTAGTTTGTATTTCATCCAACAATCTGTGCTACAAATTATGGCTACAGTATATGCAATTTCATCCACTTTTTGAGATTAGCTTTTGCTTACGGCCACACCGGCCTGAGTACGCCTGATCTCGTCCGATCTCGGAAGCTAAGCAGGGTCGGGCTTGGTTAGTACTTGGATGGGAGACCGCCTGGGAATACCAGGTGCTGTAAGCTTTTTGTCACTGCCTTGTGGAATTTCAACTCTTTGTCCGTTTTTTCCCACAAGGCTGAAATATGTGCCCTCGCTTTGACATAAGTAAGCAAGGTTAGTTTGTATTTCATCCAACAATCTGTGCTACAAATTATGGCTACAGTATATGCAATTTCATCCACTTTTTGAGATTAGCTTTTGCTTACGGCCACACCGGCCTGAGTACGCCTGATCTCGTCCGATCTCGGAAGCTAAGCAGGGTCGGGCTTGGTTAGTACTTGGATGGGAGACCGCCTGGGAATACCAGGTGCTGTAAGCTTTTTGTCACTGCCTTGTGGAATTTCAACTCTTTGTCCGTTTTTTCCCACAAGGCTGAAATATGTGCCCTCGCTTTGACATAAGTAAGCAAGGTTAGTTTGTATTTCATCCAACAATCTGTGCTACAAATTATGGCTACAGTATATGCAATTTCATCCACTTTTTGAGATTAGCTTTCGCTTACGGCCACACCGGCCTGAGTACGCCTGATCTCGTCCGATCTCGGAAGCTAAGCAGGGTCGGGCTTGGTTAGTACTTGGATGGGAGACCGCCTGGGAATACCAGGTGCTGTAAGCTTTTTGTCACTGCCTTGTGGAATTTCAACTCTTTGTCCGTTTTTTCCCACAAGGCTGAAATATGTGCCCTCGCTTTGACATAAGTAAGCAAGGTTAGTTTGTATTTCATCCAACAATCTGTGCTACAAATTATGGCTACAGTATATGCAATTTCATCCACTTTTTGAGATTAGCTTTTGCTTACGGCCACACCGGCCTGAGTACGCCTGATCTCGTCCGATCTCGGAAGCTAAGCAGGGTCGGGCTTGGTTAGTACTTGGATGGGAGACCGCCTGGGAATACCAGGTGCTGTAAGCTTTTTGTCACTGCCTTGTGGAATTTCAACTCTTTGTCCGTTTTTTCCCACAAGGCTGAAATATGTGCCCTCGCTTTGACATAAGTAAGCAAGGTTAGTTTGTATTTCATCCAACAATCTGTGCTACAAATTATGGCTACAGTATATGCAATTTCATCCACTTTTTGAGATTAGCTTTTGCTTACGGCCACACCGGCCTGAGTACGCCTGATCTCGTCCGATCTCGGAAGCTAAGCAGGGTCGGGCTTGGTTAGTACTTGGATGGGAGACCGCCTGGGAATACCAGGTGCTGTAAGCTTTTTGTCACTGCCTTGTGGAATTTCAACTCTTTGTCCGTTTTTTCCCACAAGGCTGAAATATGTGCCCTCGCTTTGACATAAGTAAGCAAGGTTAGTTTGTATTTCATCCAACAATCTGTGCTACAAATTATGGCTACAGTATATGCAATTTCATCCACTTTTTGAGATTAGCTTTCGCTTACGGCCACACCGGCCTGAGTACGCCTGATCTCGTCCGATCTCGGAAGCTAAGCAGGGTCGGGCTTGGTTAGTACTTGGATGGGAGACCGCCTGGGAATACCAGGTGCTGTAAGCTTTTTGTCACTGCCTTGTGGAATTTCAACTCTTTGTCCGTTTTTTCCCACAAGGCTGAAATATGTGCCCTCGCTTTGACATAAGTAAGCAAGGTTAGTTTGTATTTCATCCAACAATCTGTGCTACAAATTATGGCTACAGTATATGCAATTTCATCCACTTTTTGAGATTAGCTTTTGCTTACGGCCACACCGGCCTGAGTACGCCTGATCTCGTCCGATCTCGGAAGCTAAGCAGGGTCGGGCTTGGTTAGTACTTGGATGGGAGACCGCCTGGGAATACCAGGTGCTGTAAGCTTTTTGTCACTGCCTTGTGGAATTTCAACTCTTTGTCCGTTTTTTCCCACAAGGCTGAAATATGTGCCCTCGCTTTGACATAAGTAAGCAAGGTTAGTTTGTATTTCATCCAACAATCTGTGCTACAAATTATGGCTACAGTATATGCAATTTCATCCACTTTTTGAGATTAGCTTTCGCTTACGGCCACACCGGCCTGAGTACGCCTGATCTCGTCCGATCTCGGAAGCTAAGCAGGGTCGGGCTTGGTTAGTACTTGGATGGGAGACCGCCTGGGAATACCAGGTGCTGTAAGCTTTTTGTCACTGCCTTGTGGAATTTCAACTCTTTGTCCGTTTTTTCCCACAAGGCTGAAATATGTGCCCTCGCTTTGACATAAGTAAGCAAGGTTAGTTTGTATTTCATCCAACAATCTGTGCTACAAATTATGGCTACAGTATATGCAATTTCATCCACTTTTTGAGATTAGCTTTCGCTTACGGCCACACCGGCCTGAGTACGCCTGATCTCGTCCGATCTCGGAAGCTAAGCAGGGTCGGGCTTGGTTAGTACTTGGATGGGAGACCGCCTGGGAATACCAGGTGCTGTAAGCTTTTTGTCACTGCCTTGTGGAATTTCAACTCTTTGTCCGTTTTTTCCCACAAGGCTGAAATATGTGCCCTCGCTTTGACATAAGTAAGCAAGGTTAGTTTGTATTTCATCCAACAATCTGTGCTACAAATTATGGCTACAGTATATGCAATTTCATCCACTTTTTGAGATTAGCTTTTGCTTACGGCCACACCGGCCTGAGTACGCCTGATCTCGTCCGATCTCGGAAGCTAAGCAGGGTCGGGCTTGGTTAGTACTTGGATGGGAGACCGCCTGGGAATACCAGGTGCTGTAAGCTTTTTGTCACTGCCTTGTGGAATTTCAACTCTTTGTCCGTTTTTTCCCACAAGGCTGAAATATGTGCCCTCGCTTTGACATAAGTAAGCAAGGTTAGTTTGTATTTCATCCAACAATCTGTGCTACAAATTATGGCTACAGTATATGCAATTTCATCCACTTTTTGAGATTAGCTTTTGCTTACGGCCACACCGGCCTGAGTACGCCTGATCTCGTCCGATCTCGGAAGCTAAGCAGGGTCGGGCTTGGTTAGTACTTGGATGGGAGACCGCCTGGGAATTTTGTATTTCATCCAACAATCTGTGCTACAAATTATGGCTACAGTATATGCAATTTCTTCCACTTTTTGAGTGACACAAAGATGCTTATCTAAATGGTGAAAATGCAACAGCTGTTAATCAGGCTCACTTTGACTTTACAT
>NW_027260610.1:0-5749 GCF_045791955.1 Oncorhynchus clarkii lewisi
GATCAAATCACCAAATCAAATCAAATCACATTTTATTTGTCACATACACATGGTTAGCAGATGTTAATGCGAGTGTAGCGAAATGCTTGTGCTTCTAGTTCCGACAATGCAGTAATAACCAACAAGTAATCTAACTAACAATTCCAAAACTACTGTCTTGTACACAGTGTGAGGGGATAAATAATATGTACATAAGGATATATGAATGAGTGATGGTACAGAGCAGCATAGGCAGATACAGTAGATTGTATCAAGTACAGTATATACATATGAGATGAGTATGTAAACAAAGTGGCATAGTTAAAGTGGCTAGTGATACATGTATTACATAAGGATACAGTCGATGATATAGAGTACAGTATATACGTATGCCTATGAGATGAATAATGTAGGGTAAGTAACATTATATAAGGTAGCATTGTTTAAAGTGGCTAGTGATATATTTACATCATTTCCCATCAATCCCATTATTAAAGTGGCTGGAGTTGAGTCAGTGTCAGTGTGTTGGCAGCAGCCACTCAATGTTAGTGGTGGCTGTTTAACAGTCTGATAGCCTTGAGATAGAAGCTGTTTTTCAGTCTCTCGGTCCCAGCTGTGATGCACCTGTACTGACCTCGCCTTCTGGATGATAGCGGGGTGAACAGGCAGTGGCTCGGGTGGTTGATGTCCTTGATGATCTTTATGGCCTTCCTGTGACATCGGGTGGTGTAGGTGTCCTGGAGGGCAGGTAGTTTGCCCCCGGTGATGCGTTGTGCAGACCTCACTACCCTCTGGAGAGCCTTACGGTTGAGGGCGGAGCAGTTGCCGTACCAGGCGGTGATACAGCCCGCCAGGATGCTCTCGATTGTGCATCTGTAGAAGTTTGTGAGTGCTTTAGGTGACAAGCCGAATTTCTTCAGCCTCCTGAGGTTGAAGAGGCGCTGCTGCGCCTTCTTCACAATGCTGTCTGTGTGAGTGGACCAATTCAGTTTGTCTGTGATGTGTATGCCGAGGAACTTAAAACTTGCTACCCTCTCCACTACTGTTCCATCAATGTGGATAGGGGGGTGTTCCCTCTGCTGTTTCCTGAAGTCCACAATCATCTCCTTAGTTTTGTTGACGTTGAGTGTGAGGTTATTTTCCTGACACCACACTCCGAGGGCCCTCACCTCCTCCCTGTAGGCCGTCTCGTCGTTGTTGGTAATCAAGCCTACCACTGTTGTGTCGTCCGCAAACTTGATGATTGAGTTGGAGGCGTGCGTGGCCACGCAGTCGTGGGTGAACAGGGAGTACAGGAGAGGGCTCAGAACGCACCCTTGTGGGGCCCCAGTGTTGAGGATCAGCGGGGAGGAGATGTTGTTGCCTACCCTCACCACCTGGGGGCGGCCCGTCAGGAAGTCCAGTACCCAGTTGCACAGGGCGGGGTCGAGACCCAGGGTCTCGAGCTTGATGACGAGCTTGGAGGGTACTATGGTGTTGAATGCCGAGCTGTAGTCAATGAACAGCATTCTCACATAGGTATTCCTCTTGTCCAGATGGGTTAGGGCAGTGTGCAGTGTGGTTGAGATTGCATCGTCTGTGGACCTATTTGGGCGGTAAGCAAATTGGAGTGGGTCTAGGGTGTCAGGTAGGGTGGAGGTGATATGGTCCTTGACTAGTCTCTCAAAGCACTTCATGATGACGGAAGTGAGTGCTACGGGGCGGTAGTCGTTTAGCTCAGTTACCTTAGCTTTCTTGGGAACAGGAACAATGGTGGCCCTCTTGAAGCATGTGGGAACAGCAGACTGGTATAGGGATTGATTGAATATGTCCGTAAACACACCGGCCAGCTGGTCTGCGCATGCTCTGAGGGCGCGGCTGGGGATGCCGTCTGGGCCTGCAGCCTTGCGAGGGTTAACACGTTTAAATGTCTTACTCACCTCGGCTGCAGTGAAGGAGAGACCGCAAGTTTTCGTTGCAGGCCGTGTCAGTGGCACTGTATTGTCCTCAAAGCGGGCAAAAAAGTTATTTAGTCTGCCTGGGAGCAGGACATCCTGGTCCGTGACTGGGCTGGATTTCTTCCTGTAGTCCGTGATTGACTGTAGACCCTGCCACATGCCTCTTGTGTCTGAGCCGTTGAATTGAGATTCTACTTTGTCTCTGTACTGACGCTTAGCTTGTTTGATAGCCTTGCGGAGGGAATAGCTGCACTGTTTGTATTCGGTCATGTTACCAGACACCTTGCCCTGATTAAAAGCAGTGGTTCGCGCTTTCAGTTTCACACGAATGCTGCCATCAATCCATGGTTTCTGGTTAGGGAATGTTTTAATCGTTGCTATGGGAACGACATCTTCAACGCACGTTCTAATGAACTCGCACACCGAATCAGTGTATTCGTCAATGTTGTTGTCTGACGCAATACGAAACATGTCCCAGTCCACGTGATGGAAGCAGTCTTGGAGTGTGGAGTCAGCTTGGTCGGACCAGCGTTGGACAGACCTCAGCGTGGGAGCCTCTTGTTTTAGTTTCTGTCTGTAGGCAGGGATCAACAAAATGGAGTCGTGGTCAGCTTTTCCGAAAGGGGGGCGGGGCAGGGCCTTATATGCGTCGCGGAAGTTAGAGTAACAATGATCCAAGGTCTTTCCACCCCTGGTTGCGCAATCGATATGCTGATAAAATTTGGGGAGTCTTGTTTTCAGATTAGCCTTGTTAAAATCCCCAGCTACAATGAATGCAGCCTCCGGATAAATGGTTTCCAGTTTGCAAAGAGTCAAATAAAGTTCATTCAGAGCCAACGATGTGTCTGCTTGGGGGGGGATATATACGGCTGTGATTATAATCGAAGAGAATTCTCTTGGTAGATAATGCGGTCTACATTTGATTGTGAGGAATTCTAAATCAGGTGAACAGAAGGATTTGAGTTCCTGTATGTTTCTTTCATCACACCATGTCACGTTAGTCATAAGGCATACGCCCCCGCCCCTCTTTTTACCAGAAAGATGTTTTTTCCTGTCTGCGCGATGCGTGGAGAAACCTGTTGGCTGCACCGCTTCGGATAGCGTCTCTCCAGTAAGCCACGTTTCCGTGAAGCAAAGAACGTTACAGTCTCTGATGTCCCTCTGGAATGCTACCCTTGCTCGGATTTCATCAACCTTGTTGTCAAGAGACTGGACATTGGCAAGAAGAATGCTAGGGAATGGTGCACGATGTGCCCGTCTCCGGAGTCTGACCAGAAGACCGCCTCGTTTCCCTCTTTTTCGGAGTCGTTTTTTTGGGTCGCTGCATAGGATCCACTCCGTTGTCCTGTTTGTAAGGCAGAGCACAGGATCCGCGTCGCGAAAAGCGTATTCTTGGTCGTACTGATGGTGAGTTGACGCTGATCTTATATTCAGTAGTTCTTCTCGACTGTATGTGATGAAACCTAAGATGACCTGGGGTACTAATGTAAGAAATAACACGTAAAAAAACAAAAAACTGCATAGTTTCCTAGGAACGCGAAGCGAGGCGGCCATCTCTGTCGGCGCCGGAAGTAAAAATGATGATGATGATTAATGGATATGTTAGAATGCCCAGTCATGTTCATTTAATCTCAGACATAAATTAGTGCAGTTTAAGACCATCCATAGAATGTGCCAGGGAAACTGAATATCATGCAGAAATTGTATTATTTTGCTGGAGGTGTAAAACACAAAAAGGAACATATTTGCATATGTTATGGTCTTGTGAAGGCTGGCTGAATTCTGGCAAAGAGTATGTTATTTTACCTCAGTATGTCTACAGATTATCCCTTCTCACTGTTTTGGTTTGCGTGGAAATGTTGATACTGGAAACGTATTAGAAGAAACTGTGTAACCTAGCATTTAGAGCTGTACAGTACTATTATGCATATGATATAAAGTATATGAATGGTTCTGTCTGTTAATGTGTAGGTGTGTGTTTTCCAAACCTTTACCTTAAAACACACAAAAAAAGGATGTTGTGTTGGGGAGAGAGCTGAGTTATTGACTAGACCGGTGGGAGTTAGGCGTGGAAGCAGGCTGGCTGGGTGGTCTGGTTGAAATTAGATATAGAGGATGTCTTAATAAAGAAACTAAAGAGAAGTCTTTGTACTTTATTTATAGGAGTTGTTCATTTGTTAGGCTATTGGTTAAAGGTACAACACCATATTGATTATTGAATTATCAAATCAAATTTTATTTGTCACATGGTTAGCAGATGTTAATGTGAGTGTAGCGAAATGCTTGTGCTTCTAGTTCCGACAATGCAGTAATAACCAACAAGTAATCTAACTAACAATTCCAAAACTACTGTCTTGTACACAGTGTAAGGGGATAAAGAATATGTACATAAGGATATATGAATGAGTGATGGTACAGAGCAGCATAGGCAAGATACAGTAGATGGTATCGAGTACAGTATATACATATGAGATGAGTATGTAAACAAAGTGGCATAGTTAAAGTGGCTAGTGATACATGTATTACATAAGGATACAGTCGATGATATAGAGTACAGTATATACGTATGCATATGAGATGAATAATGTAGGATAAGTAACATTATATAAGGTAGCATTGTTTAAAGTGGCTAGTGATATATTTACATCAATTCCCATTATTAAAGTGGCTGGAGTTGAGTCAGTGTCAGTGTGTTGGCAGCAGCCACTCAATGTTAGTGGTGGCTGTTTAACAGTCTGATGGCCTTGAGATAGAAGCTGTTTTTCAGTCTCTCGGTCCCAGCTTTGATGCACCTGTACTGACCTCGCCTTCTGGATGATAGCGGGGTGAACAGGCAGTGGCTCGGGTGGTTGATGTCCTTGATGATCTTTATGGCCTTCCTGTGACATCAGGTGGTGTAGGTGTCCTGGAGGGCAGGTAGTTTGCCCCCGGTGATGCGTTGTGCAGACCTCACTACCCTCTGGAGAGCCTTACGGTTGAGGGTGGAGCAGTTGCCGTACCAGGCGGTGATACAGCCCGCCAGGATGCTCTCGATTGTGCATCTGTAGAAGTTTGTGAGTGCTTTGGTGACAAGCCAAATTTCTTCAGCCTCCTGAGGTTGAAGAGGCGCTGCTGCGCCTTCTTCACAATGCTGTCTGTGTGAGTGGACCAATTCAGTTTGTCTGTGATGTGTATGCCGAGGAACTTGCTACCCTCTCCACTACTGTTCCATCGATGTGGATAGGGGGGTGTTCCCTCTGCTGGTTCCTGAAGTCCACAATCATCTCCTTAGTTTTGTTAACGTTGAGTGTGAGGTTATTTTCCTGACACCACACTCCGAGGGCCCTCACCTCCTCCCTGTAGTCCGTCTCGTCGTTGTTGGTAATCAAGCCTACCACTGTTGTGTCGTCCGCAAACTTGATGATTGAGTTGGAGGCGTGCGTGGCCACGCAGTCGTGGGTGAACAGGGAGTACAGGAGAGGGCTCAGAACGCACCCTTGTGGGGCCGCAGTGTTGAGGATCAGCGGGGAGGAGATGTTGTTGCCTACCCTCACCACCTGGGGGCGGCCCGTCAGGAAGTCCAGTACCCAGTTGCACAGGGCGGGGTCGAAACCCAGGGTCTCGAGCTTGGAGGGTACTATGGTGTTGAATGCCGAGCTGTAGTCAATGAACAGCATTCTCACATAGGTATTCCTATTATCATGAATCTAGTTCAGTCTTATCAATCAATCACATTTAATCATCTCTTACCTTGCTTGCTTACTTTTTGTTGTTCTAAATAGAGACTTATAGAAGGGCCATGGGTCATATTAGATTGTGTAGAAATGCAAGAAATGTGCTTTAGATGTCCCCCC
>NW_027260611.1:0-5745 GCF_045791955.1 Oncorhynchus clarkii lewisi
ATCTCGTCCGATCTCGGAAGCTAAGCAGGGTCGGGTTGGTTAGTACTTGGATGGGAGACCGCCTGGGAATACCAGGTGCTGTAAGCTTTTTGTCACTGCCTTGTGGAATTTCAACTCTTTGTCCGTTTTTTCCCACAAGGCTGAAATATGTGCCCTCGCTTTGACATAAGTAAGCAAGATTAGTTTGTATTTCATCCAACAATCTGTGCTACTAATTATGGCTACAGTATATGCAATTTCATCCACTTTTTGAGATTAGCTTTCGCTTACGGCCACACCGGCCTGAGTACGCCTGATCTCGTCCGATCTCGGAAGCTAAGCAGGGTCGGGCTTGGTTAGTACTTGGATGGGAGACCGCCTGGGAATACCAGGTGCTGTAAGCTTTTTGTCACTGCCTTGTGGAATTTCAACTCTTTGTCCGTTTTTTCCCACAAGGCTGAAATATGTGCCCTCGCTTTGACATAAGTAAGCAAGATTAGTTTGTATTTCATCCAACAATCTGTGCTACAAATTATGGCTACAGTATATGCAATTTCATCCACTTTTTGAGATTAGCTTTCGCTTACGGCCACACCGGCCTGAGTACGCCTGATCTCGTCCGATCTCGGAAGCTAAGCAGGGTCGGGCTTGGTTAGTACTTGGATGCGAGACCGCCTGGGAATACCAGGTGCTGTGAGCTTTTTGTCACTGCCTTGTGGAATTTCAACTCTTTGTCCGTTTTTTCCCACAAGGCTGAAATATGTGCCCTCGCTTTGACATAAGTAAGCAAGGTTAGTTTGTATTTCATCCAACAATCTGTGCTACAAATTATGGCTACAGTATATGCAATTTCATCCACTTTTTGAGATTAGCTTTTGCTTACGGCCACACCGGCCTGAGTACGCCTGATCTCGTCCGATCTCGGAAGCTAAGCAGGGTCGGGTATGGTTAGTACTTGGATGGGAGACCGCCTAGGAATACCAGGTGCTGTAAGCTTTTTGTCACTGCCTTGTGGAATTTCAACTCTTTGTCCGTTTTTTCCCACAAGGCTGAAATATGTGCCCTCGCTTTGACATAAGTAAGCAAGGTTAGTTTGTATTTCATCCAACAATCTGTGCTACAAATTATGGCTACAGTATATGCAATTTCATCCACTTTTTGAGATTAGCTTTCGCTTACGGCCACACCGGCCTGAGTACGCCTGATCTCGTCCGATCTCGGAAGCTAAGCAGGGTCGGGCTTGGTTAGTACTTGGATGGGAGACCGCCTGGGAATACCAGGTGCTGTAAGCTTTTTGTCACTGCCTTGTGGAATTTCAACTCTTTGTCCGTTTTTTCCCACAAGGCTGAAATATGTGCCCTCGCTTTGACATAAGTAAGCAAGGTTAGTTTGTATTTCATCCAACAATCTGTGCTACAAATTATGGCTACAGTATATGCAATTTCATCCACTTTTTGAGATTAGCTTTCGCTTACGGCCACACCGGCCTGAGTACGCCTGATCTCGTCCGATCTCGGAAGCTAAGCAGGGTCGGGCTTGGTTAGTACTTGGATGGGAGACCGCCTGGGAATACCAGGTGCTGTAAGCTTTTTGTCACTGCCTTGTGGAATTTCAACTCTTTGTCCGTTTTTTCCCACAAGGCTGAAATATGTGCCCTCGCTTTGACATAAGTAAGCAAGGTTAGTTTGTATTTCATCCAACAATCTGTGCTACAAATTATGGCTACAGTATATGCAATTTCATCCACTTTTTGAGATTAGCTTTTGCTTACGGCCACACCGGCCTGAGTACGCCTGATCTCGTCCGATCTCGGAAGCTAAGCAGGGTCGGGCTTGGTTAGTACTTGGATGGGAGACCGCCTGGGAATACCAGGTGCTGTAAGCTTTTTGTCACTGCCTTGTGGAATTTCAACTCTTTGTCCGTTTTTTCCCACAAGGCTGAAATATGTGCCCTCGCTTTGACATAAGTAAGCAAGGTTAGTTTGTATTTCATCCAACAATCTGTGCTACAAATTATGGCTACAGTATATGCAATTTCATCCACTTTTTGAGATTAGCTTTTGCTTACGGCCACACCGGCCTGAGTACGCCTGATCTCGTCCGATCTCGGAAGCTAAGCAGGGTCGGGCTTGGTTAGTACTTGGATGGGAGACCGCCTGGGAATACCAGGTGCTGTAAGCTTTTTGTCACTGCCTTGTGGAATTTCAACTCTTTGTCCGTTTTTTCCCACAAGGCTGAAATATGTGCCCTCGCTTTGACATAAGTAAGCAAGGTTAGTTTGTATTTCATCCAACAACCTGTGCTACAAATTATGGCTACAGTATATGCAATTTCATCCACTTTTTGAGATTAGCTTTCGCTTACGGCCACACCGGCCTGAGTACGCCTGATCTCGTCCGATCTCGGAAGCTAAGCAGGGTCGGGCTTGGTTAGTACTTGGATGGGAGACCGCCTGGGAATACCAGGTGCTGTAAGCTTTTTGTCACTGCCTTGTGGAATTTCAACTCTTTGTCCGTTTTTTCCCACAAGGCTGAAATATGTGCCCTCGCTTTGACATAAGTAAGCAAGGTTAGTTTGTATTTCATCCAACAATCTGTGCTACAAATTATGGCTACAGTATATGCAATTTCATCCACTTTTTGAGATTAGCTTTTGCTTACGGCCACACCGGCCTGAGTACGCCTGATCTCGGAAGCTAAGCAGTGTCGGGCTTGGTTAGTACTTGGATGGGACACCGCCTGGGAATACCAGGTGCTGTAAGCTTTTTGTCACTTGACATAAGTAAGCAAGGTTAGTTTGTATTTCATCCAACAATCTGTGCTACAAATTATGGCTACAGTATATGCAATTTCATCCACTTTTTGAGATAAGCTTTTGCTTACGGCCACACCGGCCTGAGTACGCCTGATCTCGTCCGATCTCGGAAGCTAAGCAGGGTCGGGCTTGGTTAGTACTTGGATGGGAGACCGCCTGGGAATACCAGGTGCTGTAAGCTTTTTGTCACTGCCTTGTGGAATTTCAACTCTTTGTCCGTTTTTTCCCACAAGGCTGAAATATGTGCCCTCGCTTTGACATAAGTAAGCAAGGTTAGTTTGTATTTCATCCAACAACCTGTGCTACAAATTATGGCTACAGTATATGCAATTTCATCCACTTTTTGAGATTAGCTTTCGCTTACGGCCACACCGGCCTGAGTACGCCTGATCTCGTCCGATCTCGGAAGCTAAGCAGGGTCGGGCTTGGTTAGTACTTGGATGGGAGACCGCCTGGGAATACCAGGTGCTGTAAGCTTTTTGTCACTGCCTTGTGGAATTTCAACTCTTTGTCCGTTTTTTCCCACAAGGCTGAAATATGTGCCCTCGCTTTGACATAAGTAAGCAAGGTTAGTTTGTATTTCATCCAACAATCTGTGCTACAAATTATGGCTACAGTATATGCAATTTCATCCACTTTTTGAGATTAGCTTTTGCTTACGGCCACACCGGCCTGAGTACGCCTGATCTCGTCCGATCTCGGAAGCTAAGCAGGGTCGGGCTTGGTTAGTACTTGGATGGGAGACCGCCTGGGAATACCAGGTGCTGTAAGCTTTTTGTCACTGCCTTGTGGAATTTCAACTCTTTGTCCGTTTTTTCCCACAAGGCTGAAATATGTGCCCTCGCTTTGACATAAGTAAGCAAGGTTAGTTTGTATTTCATCCAACAATCTGTGCTACAAATTATGGCTACAGTATATGCAATTTCATCCACTTTTTGAGATTAGCTTTTGCTTACGGCCACACCGGCCTGAGTACGCCTGATCTCGTCCGATCTCGGAAGCTAAGCAGGGTCGGGCTTGGTTAGTACTTGGATGGGAGACCGCCTGGGAATACCAGGTGCTGTAAGCTTTTTGTCACTGCCTTGTGGAATTTCAACTCTTTGTCCGTTTTTTCCCACAAGGCTGAAATATGTGCCCTCGCTTTGACATAAGTAAGCAAGGTTAGTTTGTATTTCATCCAACAATCTGTGCTACAAATTATGGCTACAGTATATGCAATTTCATCCACTTTTTGAGATTAGCTTTCGCTTACGGCCACACCGGCCTGAGTACGCCTGATCTCGTCCGATCTCGGAAGCTAAGCAGGGTCGGGCTTGGTTAGTACTTGGATGGGAGACCGCCTGGGAATACCAGGTGCTGTAAGCTTTTTGTCACTGCCTTGTGGAATTTCAACTCTTTGTCCGTTTTTTCCCACAAGGCTGAAATATGTGCCCTCGCTTTGACATAAGTAAGCAAGGTTAGTTTGTATTTCATCCAACAATCTGTGCTACAAATTATGGCTACAGTATATGCAATTTCATCCACTTTTTGAGATTAGCTTTTGCTTACGGCCACACCGGCCTGAGTACGCCTGATCTCGGAAGCTAAGCAGTGTCGGGCTTGGTTAGTACTTGGATGGGACACCGCCTGGGAATACCAGGTGCTGTAAGCTTTTTGTCACTGCCTTGTGGAATTTCAACTCTTTGTCCGTTTTTTCCCACAAGGCTGAAATATGTGCCCTCGCTTTGACATAAGTAAGCAAGGTTAGTTTGTATTTCATCCAACAATCTGTGCTACAAATTATGGCTACAGTATATGCAATTTCATCCACTTTTTGAGATAAGCTTTTGCTTACGGCCACACCGGCCTGAGTACGCCTGATCTCGTCCGATCTCGGAAGCTAAGCAGGGTCGGGCTTGGTTAGTACTTGGATGGGAGACCGCCTGGGAATACCAGGTGCTGTAAGCTTTTTGTCACTGCCTTGTGGAATTTCAACTCTTTGTCCGTTTTTTCCCACAAGGCTGAAATATGTGCCCTCGCTTTGACATAAGTAAGCAAGGTTAGTTTGTATTTCATCCAACAACCTGTGCTACAAATTATGGCTACAGTATATGCAATTTCATCCACTTTTTGAGATTAGCTTTCGCTTACGGCCACACCGGCCTGAGTACGCCTGATCTCGTCCGATCTCGGAAGCTAAGCAGGGTCGGGCTTGGTTAGTACTTGGATGGGAGACCGCCTGGGAATACCAGGTGCTGTAAGCTTTTTGTCACTGCCTTGTGGAATTTCAACTCTTTGTCCGTTTTTTCCCACAAGGCTGAAATATGTGCCCTCGCTTTGACATAAGTAAGCAAGGTTAGTTTGTATTTCATCCAACAATCTGTGCTACAAATTATGGCTACAGTATATGCAATTTCATCCACTTTTTGAGATTAGCTTTTGCTTACGGCCACACCGGCCTGAGTACGCCTGATCTCGTCCGATCTCGGAAGCTAAGCAGGGTCGGGCTTGGTTAGTACTTGGATGGGAGACCGCCTGGGAATACCAGGTGCTGTAAGCTTTTTGTCACTGCCTTGTGGAATTTCAACTCTTTGTCCGTTTTTTCCCACAAGGCTGAAATATGTGCCCTCGCTTTGACATAAGTAAGCAAGGTTAGTTTGTATTTCATCCAACAATCTGTGCTACAAATTATGGCTACAGTATATGCAATTTCATCCACTTTTTGAGATTAGCTTTCGCTTACGGCCACACCGGCCTGAGTACGCCTGATCTCGTCCGATCTCGGAAAGGCTGAAATATGTGCCCTCGCTTTGAAATAAGTAAGCAAGGTTAGTTTGTATTTCATCCAACAATCTGTGCTACAAATTATGGCTACAGTATATGCAATTTCTTCCACTTTTTGAGTGACACAAAGATGCTTATCTAAATGGTGAAAATGCAACAGCTGTTAATCAGGCTCACTTTGACTTTACAT
>NW_027260612.1:0-5720 GCF_045791955.1 Oncorhynchus clarkii lewisi
TTGGCTAGCTTTGCTACAGTCTATGTGAATGAGTGTTAGCATTTTCGGCTAAACAACTGCATTATACTTTAATAACATTTAAACTTTGGCTAGCTTTGCTACAGTCTATGTGAATGAGTGTTAGCATTTTAGCTAAACAACTGCTGCATGGTTCAGTTGGTAGTGAGCGGCACTTGCAAACGCCAGAGTTGTGGGTTCGATTCCCACCGGGGACCAGTAAGATTTTAAAAAAATATGAAAATGTTTGCGCTCTTCTACTGTAAGTCACTCTGGATAAGAATGACATGTCAAATATCATTCAAAATAGGTAATTTTGCAACGATCACAACCAAATATAATCTTAGTGATCGTTCAAGCAATATTCAAAACAATATTGTAAGGTATGAGAACAGTAAAAAGTGTTGTCTTTGTTGTTGTTTAGAAGTAATAACTCTGTAAATCTAGGCTAAATTGAAAGGGTGCAGATGGCGAAGGACATTTTGTTTTCTCCACGGTGACCGTTGTATTTGTTTACGACGTGAATGGTGACTCGGATCATGGCACGGACCCCCAGGGGAGAACAACTGCACCTTCTCATTGAAGACACGGTAGTTCTAGACCGATAGCGGTAGCGCAGGCATTGTTTGCAGAAAACAGGATCCCCCCCATTATAGTGAATGGAAAAATGGAAATCTTCGAAGGTCAATCTCTTTGTGTAATAAAAAAATAAAATACATTGTAAGACAATCATGGTACCAATAATTGCTTCTAATACACCAGATGTACAGTATGTCCATGAAACCGATTATTATAAAATCACACACATAAGGATAATTGAGTTGCTAACGGTAACCTGCAGTATTTCCGGTCACACAGGTGTCTGTAACCATGGCTGGGCGTGGCTTGATTTACAGTTATAAATAGAACACATTAAAATGAATAGAAACATTTACAATGAAATAGCAAAATCACAATAATCACAAGAATGGCTTCATATCAAAGTCTACGTTGAGACCGAAATTAAATTGAACCCTACAGACGAAGAACCATATATGTGACAATTTTTCCATTTTAAGATAATCAGTTATTTTTATATTATTAATTGTGTGTACCACATTAGGTGTTTTATGGTTGAGAAATACTTCACCATACCCATATCTTCCAACAACAATTTATATTTTTTTGTTATTTCAAATAATACTTTTTTTATTGTCGTTTTAATTTTTAGAATGTGGAAGAACAGTATATCTCCAGTGATGATTTCAGTTTGTGGAAGAACAGTATATGTGACATTTTGCATGACTCTTGTAAGATGTCCTTTTTTAACACCTGATATGATGTTTTAAGTACTTTCAAGTACATATGCCCTTCATGTAAATAACTTTAATGCAATATGCAGTTAATTCATTTGTATGGAGGTTCATTTAAAGGTGGTCTATCAACTTTAGCAATGATGACTTTTCTTAAAAGTTGAGTCATGAAATCTTAGTCTCATTTAAAATGAAGCCCTCAATGTGAACATACCATAGAACTACCAAAATAGAATACAATTAAATTAATTAAATCAAAACAAGCACAACTTGTAAATATCAAATAGGGATAAATGTGATGTGCCAATATGCATGTCCATTATGCAGGTCCCTAAGGTCAATATTACAAAACGTTCAGAAAACCATTCTCTTTGCGTTTAACACTATGATCAGCCATTACGTTGTGAATTGCGTTAAACCCAAGCTAAAGGCAAGAAATGTCCTTCTGCGCTGAGGTGACAGCAGTAAATAAGTATTAACTGCTTAGAGTTAATGCTAAATGTGGTGACAGAGAGACAGTGTATATTGTAATGAATAAAAAAAGGGAATCAAGATCAAATGAATACTCACATACTGTATGTGATGACTTATTTGTTTTTAATTCATTCAGATTAAAAAAGGTTCAAATGATCACACAAAATAATTATCAACAGAACACATTGTACATAACATTTTCTACACTAGGAACAACATCTTAAAATTAAATGAATTCAATATATTGTGCTGGTTCAAATCACACACACATTGATTCACATAGAAAACACCTACGATACATTTAATTTCCTACAATAGGGGTGACATGTCTTCTGAAATGTATACAGATTCAACATACTACAGTATACAGGTTCAGGGGATCATAAACTCACAGAAAAAAACGTTTAATTATGTAGCTTAGTTTAACAACAAATTATTCACTCTGCAGTGATTCATAAAAAGAGCGTGCAGCAGCTGGCAAGTAGTTGAGCATGGTCATCAGATCTTGGTACTTGTTTTTTTTGATGGGTAGAGGACTCTCATATGCTCTAGGGTAGTGGCTTGCAAAATAGGGAGGTTGAGGTGTAGCTCCGTGTTTTGGTTTGGAGATCAGCCACGACTTCCATCCCTCAAATAGACTGTGGCTCTGTTTGGCGTACAGATTCCAAGGATCCTCAACTGAAATTAGAACAGAAACATTTTAAGTTCTTGACATCAATAACAACTTTCACAGTCAAGCATTAGGATATTTTATTGTTAGAACAACATGTTGCATGTTGATGGGATGTTAGTAAACTATTCTCTGTGCAATACCTGTGACTTTTAACCACCTCACTGAGGTGATCTGTAGTCCAGCTGGTCGCTTGAGGACAGAATCTGGGAGGTGCCTGAAGTCTTCACATTGCATCCTCATCACCTTGAATGGTTTTGCTGGTTGTGCTTCAAGTATCATCTTTGAAACATCATCAGGTGTATGAAGGACTGACACCTTGCGCCTCTTCTCGATGGTGGCAAAAGATCGATCACAAGGAAGAAAAGAATGACCAGAGACCATGAACTTCTGCTCAACTTGGGTAAAGTAACCCATAGAGACGAGCATCGACATCAGATTGAGCATCCGCCAGTTGTTATTCTGCCCACAGCATCTGTCACTGAATATGATCAACTTGCGCACCTCTGGTTTGGTGAGTGGCGTGAATTTTGTCTTCACCCACTTCATTATGCAGCTTGCCACCTCAATGGACCCTCGGTGTGCAATCCCCTCATGCCAAACACACATGTATGCAGGATCTTCTTTTCCAAGTTCCTGGATGCAAAAGTTAAAATTTGACAGCTGCCGCTGGTAGTAGACATTGGAGTGGGTCAGATTAGGGGTGTACATCACCCCCTGTAGATCCACAGAAATAACATGGCAGTCAGCATTGGCTTTAGCCCACTCAGTGTCACTTTGAAGCTGTGTGTAGGCCTTTTCGGCTTTTCGATGGTGTAACTCACTTTCAACTGCAATCTTCCTCTTCTCCTCTTCAGATGTTGCTGCTGACATCTTAGTGAAGAATGCGTCACATTTGCCACAGGTGTCACTCCTGGGTTGGCCGAAATTGAGACTCTGCTGTTTGAAAATGTCCCTATAAACCCAGAATTTTGCAGATGATGTGGTATTATTCTCTTTGTAGAGTCGGTACATTCGCAACAAATTCAGATCAGGGCTGAGGTATTCTCTGTGTACATCCCCCTTCATCCGTGAGTAGTGGTTCTGGGTTCTTGGGAAAGATAGAATGTGCTCCTTGATGCCCTCTTTCACTGTAGCATGTATCCGATGTGGCCTGTAAGGAGACAACAAGGTGTTGTTAAACTTGTATTCTCTCAATGGTCTAGGGACCTGCCTTAGAGTGCAACTGTGTCGCTATAACCGGGGTACAAATCCCGGTCACGCCATTGCCGTTTGTGGCCGGGGGTCCTGTAGGGCGGCGAGAATTAGGCCAGTGCTGTCCGGTGGGAGGGGGAAGGTAATCGGCACTCAGTTCTCAATGCTCAGGTGGTAGTTGGACAGCTTAGTTACCATCATTTTGTTTAAAAGTAATAAACATTTTTATATTTTTGTTTCAGAATTCGCTATTCATCCATTCGATACTCTATGTTAATGTTTAGAAGATTGTTTAGAGCACTGCTATAGTGAAATAATCCAGGCTGGAATCCATAGTGCATTACCTATTGCTATGCTTCCCTCTTCCATCTTCTAAAGGAGACCTAGCCTCAGTAGCCTGATCTGGAGACCCTGCAACCTCACCTGCCTCAGCTAACTTTTCCTGAATAACCTGACCAAAACAATTACATTTCAATTAGCAGGTTATTAAAAACTAGTACAGCGAATACAATATGTTTGTAATTGATATTCATATAGACATTAATTCATATTTTCACTTGCCTGAAGACGGCTGTTGGTTAGCTGGAACACAGACATGAAAGTAACCTTGCACACATTCAATCTCTGGCCTGCTTGCTGTACATGGTATTTGAAGGTTTGTTTCCGTCGTTTGTTCTCCTTTGTATCCTCAGGTTTACGTCTCCGTTTCACCTCATGCTGCAATAAAAATTGACAATGATGAATTCAGAATTTAATATACTGTAGCACATTCAGGATATTGCTTGATCAGGACCTCCATCTTTCACACACTCCCAATCTATACACAGAATGAGTTTGTATTGCACCATTGTGCAACGCAGCACTTTTAGAGTTAACGTTAATGTACGTATCATTACTGTCAAAGTTAAACTATGCAAGTGTTCAATATAGCTATTATAATAATAGGCGTTTTGTCTTATTTCTAACCTGTTCCAAGCCGGAGAGAATCAACGCTTGTTGTTTCTCGTATGGGACAGTATAGAACCTGTTGAACAGATGCAGCTTGCGTTCATCAGTCAACTTTCCACAATCCTTTCTGCACGTCGCGGAACACGCTCTTCCCTGCAGGATACAGTGTAACTAGCTAGCTACTGTAGCCATGTCGAATCATCCGGTGGACGGAGAAAAAGTAGCTAGCTATGTTTCTTCTATAATCTAGCAATAACATTTGTAACGATAATGTATGAGTTAGTAGCCAACGAACTTTAGCTAATATGTTTTCTCTATAGTTACAAATTAGACAACCCAGAACATACATGTTAGTTACTGTACTCTATAGCTAGCTAGCTAGCTTGATTGTTTGATATACGGTTCTTCCACATACCTCTTTTGGACAGCTTTTCCCAGTTTTTTTTTTTTGACCCTTACGATTTGTATAGGGTTTTCCCGCATCCCGTAAGATCTTCCTTTGCCTGTCTTTCCATTCTTTTAGTTTTGTTTTACGTTTCTTTCCCACATTTCTGCGATTTTCATCAGCAACAGAAAGGTTGTGCGCTTGTCCGTCCATTCTGAGTGCTGCACATAAACGGTTATTCCACGAGAGCCTATCTTTAAATTTAAAATTATTGTTAATTAGCGCATGGAAAGCTTGTGAAACCGGTTCACTATAGAAAAATGGTGTCCAATAATGATTTTTCATGTATATCTCTTTTTTTTTTTAAATGTCACATATACGGTTCTTCGTCTGTACAATATTGTTTTGAATATTGCTTGAACGATCACTAAGATTATATTTGGTTGTGATCGTTGCAAAATTGTCACATATATGGTTCTTCGTCTGTAGGGTTCAATTTAATTTCGGTCTCAACGTAGACTTTGATATGAAGCCATTCTTGTGATTATTGTGATTTTGCTATTTCATTGTAAATGTTTCTATTCATTTTAATGTGTTCTATTTATAACTGTAAATCAAGCCACGCCCAGCCATGGTTACAGACACCTGTGTGACCGGAAATACTGCAGGTTACCGTTAGCAACTCAATTATCCTTATGTGTGTGATTTTATAATAATCGGTTTCATGGACATACTGTACATCTGGTGTATTAGAAGCAAC
>NW_027260613.1:0-5689 GCF_045791955.1 Oncorhynchus clarkii lewisi
TTTGATGTACCACACGGGACAGCTTGGAAAAAGCAACGGTCGGTGGAACTCTGGCGCCATCAAGTGGACAAATTGCTTCAGTTCCGTTGTGGCAGAAACGCTACCAGAGATATTTGATACAAGATCTAATTGTATGTCTATATTATCTCCAAATTGTTTCTCTCCACCCCCACCCGTGATATGTTATTATTCCAATTAAGCTGTTAATATGGTTTTAATTTAACAACGCATTCTCTCATTTCTGATTGGAGGGCGGATGACCACATGACTTTAGAACCTTCAACTGTGTTACTTTGTAACAGTCAAACCTGGTGATCAACTCGCAATCCATGCGGCCATTTATTTAAAGCATCATCTTTTTTTATGGGGGAAAATAGTATACAGAGCTCATTTTGGTGTAAAAATCGTCGAATTTGACGTGTCGGAGAACGGCCACTTTCTCCCGAAACCATTGTGGGTATCGCTTCTCGGCCTTTTGGCTAAGATCAAGAGCAGGATCGACTGTATTTCTCGCGGGATCTTCAAAGTGGTGCGATGTCGTCATCGGCCACGTCACAGTCAGCGGCTGCTGGACTGAAGAATACGCTTCGTTTTAATTGGACAGGAAAGGAAAATTTGATGGAGAGAGTTCGTTTTGGAAAGGAAGTGCTGTTTGGACCTCTACGCCTGACAGCAGACGATGTGCACTGCCTGCAACAGAACACACCCGAGAAGTTTTACGATGTGTCGTTCTACACCATCACCCGGCTGGAGGAAGTAAAGGGGCTCTTTCGGGCGAACGCGACAGCATCCGCCCTCGTGGATTTTAAAGTTGAGTCCATGTGCAGGCACAATATGAGGGTGCTAACGGTGCACATGTTCAACCCCTGGGTCACTGAAGAAACGTTAGTGTGCTACCTCAGCCGGTATGTGACCATCTTGCCAGGAGTGAGAGACATTAAGGACGCCCTAGGCATCTGGACAGGGAAGAGGCAGTTTCGTGTGCTGCTAAAGGAAGACGAGAGCGGCCATGATGGATACCGCCATCCTCCCGCTTCGTTTTCCATCGGTGCTGACAGGGGCTACCTCATGTATGCTGGACAGCCTCGTTTCTGCAGGAAGTGTAGCACGTACGGGCACCTCGCGGATGCCTGCACACAGACAAGGTGCAGAAACTGTGGAATTATTGGACACACAATGAGGGATTGCACGGTGCCAAAGCGCTGCAGTCTGTGTAACTCAGAGGACCACCTGTTCCGTCACTGCCCGAAGGCAGTCCCCTCTTACGCCAGAGCGGTGAGCGGGAAAAGAGCTGAAGGCGGGAAAAGACCAGATGAGGGAGAAGGCATGGAACTACGCGCCATTGAGGAGGTTGTGGATGAGATAGTGATGGAGAGAGAACTGCGAGAGTCAGAGGAGAGCGGGAGTGAGACGCCATCATCATCTCACGAGAGAAGAGAAGCGGACAGAAGTTGGAATAAGCAAGTGGAGGAGGAGAAGGGAGAGCCCACCGCGCCCGCGGCTACCGAGAGCTGGACAACGGTGAGAGAGAGGAGAAAGTGCTCGGTGAAAAGGAAGCAGATGAGCCCTGTTTCCCCACTCATCCACATGGAGGTGACGGAGAAGTCCGCTTTGGGGGGGAATCGCTTCAGTTGTTTCGAAAGCGGGAAGTCTGAGGAGAAAAGCGAGGGAAACCTGGGCAGCGCAGAGGAGACTCTGCTAACCCCGTCAGGCGCAGCCTCCATAGAGAGCAGCGGTCTGGCACCCAGTGGGGTTCCAGCACCCACGCAGATGGAGGGGGAGCATGAGGAGGAGGACAGTGTTTTCCCGACCCCTATCTTGGTGGACAGTCCTCCGACTGGAGACCATCGCTTCCCAGACCGGCCGCCAAATGAGTTAATGTATTTAAAGTGAGTTTGGAAAATAATGTCATAATTAGATAGTTGTCTTTTTCCCTCTTTACCTCATGTCGTCTATTATTAACCTAGCTAGCATCAATGTTAGAGGGTTTAGGAACCCAGTTAAAAGGGCGACTGTTTTTTCCCATTTCGTCCTCCATTCGCTTCTCTGTGTGTTTTTTACAAGAAGTACATTTAAAAGATCAAAATGACGTGGAGAGGTTTACGCGGGAATGGGTTCAGGGAGAGTCGAGGTGGAGTGTCGGAGGGGTGCATTCTACAGGGGTTGGTGTTCTATGTGGGAATAGGGATTTAAAAATAGTAGGAAGTTTTTCGGCAGTACACGGGAGGGTTTTAATAGTAGATATCGATTGGAAGGGTAAATGTTTTAGATTTATTAATGTATATGCACCATCGACACCCAAGGAAAGGAGGGAAATGCTTAACGACCTAGACGCTATTTTTATGACAAACAGACAGGTGTTTATGGGGGGAGATTTTAATGTGTCATATGACCGAGGTAATCTAGGCGGGCATCTTGTAAAAAGTCTTATAGGTAAATATAATTTGGTTGATTCTTATAGAATGGCGCATGCGGATGATCCCGGTTTCACTTGGGGAAAACAGCAGAGGCTCGAGGAGCCGAATAGATTATCTGTTTGTTCCGCGTGAACTCCGTGTGTCCTCCGCGTGCGTTACACCGGTTTTTTTATTCGGACCACAGTTGCCTGTCTGTGACAGTAGAATTAAAAACAATTGAATTTGGAAAAGGGTATTGGAAAATTAATAACGGCATTTTACACGACAAAACTTTTGGGACAAGATTCAGGTCTTTTTTCCAGGGCTGTGTAGCTATGAAATATTTTTATTCCACTGTCATAGAGTGGTGGGAGAGCACAAAATTAAGAATCAAGAGTTTTATTCAGAATTTTTGCAAAGACAAAGTACGTAATAACCACACAGAATTTTATAAATTGCAGAATGAACTAAAAGATCTACACATCCAAGGAAATGTAAATGGTGGTGGATTAGATAAAGACAAATTGGGTATCCTGCTGAAAAAGCAACACACATTATTTGAAAAGAAAGCTCGAGACTTCATTTTTAAAAGTCAGCAAGATAAATGGGAAAATGATGAGAAGTGCTCGGCATATTTTTTCAAGCAAATTAAATCACGGGGAAAGAGGAGGACTATTTCGGCTTTATTGGACCAAGATGGGGAGATGGTTGAGGATAGAGATGGCATGCTTGGTGTCGCTACACACCACTTTTCTCAGCTATTTCAAAAACAAACAATTGATTATGAGAAAGGGACTACATTTTTAAAATGCGTGGATGTGCAAATACCTTTGGATATTAGAGACCAATTAGAAGGGGAATTGAAATTAGATGAAATTTATATGGCACTGAAGAGCATGAAAGATAACAAAGTACCAGGAGTGGATGGGCTCTCTAAAGAGTTCTACTTAGTTTTTTGGGATATAATTGGATGTCATCTGTTGGAAGTGTTTAGAGCTATATTTGGTTTAGAGCATATGGGAGGTTCGATGTGTGAGGGGGTAATCTCACTACTGTATAAAAAGGGAGACCCCAAGACATTAGCAAATTGGAGACCTTTAACAATGTTGTGTGTTGACTATAAATTATTAAGCAAAGCCGTAACTAATCGCCTATCTTCTGCCATGGCATATGTTGTTGGTTTAGACCAAACATGTGGTGTGGTGGGGAGAAGATTAACCTGGAACTTGCAATTGCACAGAGACGTTCAAGCCTATTTAGAGGAAAGGCACCTGCAAGCTATTACTGTGAATTTGGACCAGGAAAAAGCCTTTGACATGGTAAACCATGAGTTTTTGTTCAGAATTATGGGGAAATTTGGGTTTGGAAATAATTTTATGAAATGGGTAAAAATTCTGTATAGTAATGTGGGTAGCAGGGTAAATATTAATGGGAATATTGGAAATGTTATCAAGCAATTACGAGGTGTCAGACAGGGTGACCCTCTATCTGCTCTATTGTATGTTTTATATATTGAACCTTTCGCATGCGCAATTAGGAAAAATTATAACATCAAAGGCATCATTTTACCTGGAGGGGATATGCTAAAAATATCGCAATATGCGGACGACACAGTTTTATATTTACAAGACGACCTGAGCTTGAAAGAGTCTATCAAAGTCATTGATGAATTCTCTGTTGCGTCTGGGTCGAAGATAAACAAGAATAAAACAGAAATAAAATATTTGGGACAGTGGAAAAGGAGAACGGACCAGTTATGTGGTTTGACTGTGTGCACAGGACCAATGGTTGTGCTCGGCATATCTTTCGGAAATGAAATTAAAGATGACATGTTCAATTGGAAAGAAAAACTATTATCGATTAATAAAAGATTGGGACTGTGGAAAGTCAGGCGACTATCTTTTAGTGGGAAGGTGTTAGTGCTGAAGGCGGACATTCTGCCTTCATTACTTCACCTTGCATATGTGTTTCCCATGCCGGTGTCGCTAAGAAAAACTTTTATACGGGTACTGTTTAATTTCTTTTGGGGGGATATGAGTACATCCGTAGAGATCGGATGTACCAGCCTATAGAGGCTGGTGGAAGGGATTTCCCTCATATTCCTCTCAAGCTAGATGCGTTGTTCTACTCAAACATTTGTTGTCTTTTGTCGTCTTCTGTACACAAATGTCACATTTTAATAAAATTCTGGCTGTCTGTACCGTTAAGGTTCATGGTGAAGTGGGATAATAGTAAGCCAAAAGCTGAAATTATCCCGTTACATTTTAAGAAAATAGTGGAATGGGCAAAGAAAACCCCTGTCTGCAAAGTAAAGGAAAATGTAATCAACCACAGATTGCTATACGCCAAATTAATAGAAAATTGTCGTCCTAGAGACAGATTACCAATATCGCCTTCCACCTGGATACGGACACAATTAAAAGGGTTAGACAACAGACTGAAAGATTTTAATTGGCTTGTTTTACACAGACGTCTTCCGGTCCGTTCAACTTTATACGATCATAATTTGACCCTAAATAAATTCTGTCCCAGGGACAATTGTTTCGCAATCGAAACAATTCCACATGTTTTATGGGAATGTTCTTTTGCTCAATCAGTTTGGGGAAAAAGTAAACAATTTTTTGAGATTTTAAAAAACATTGATTATGAAGGGGTTGCCAAACTTGAAATAAAAAATGTGGAAAGGGTGCAATTATTAGCATTAGTGACTCTGGTGTCCCTTATCAAGACCAAACTTTGGGAGGCCAGATGTGGTGCAGTTAATGACACCCTCAAGTGGTCACCGACGGGATTGGTTCAATTTATAAAACAGGAAGTTTGGAAAAGAATACAATTTGAAATAGATAAGGGGGGCATTGCATCAGTAAAACAGAGATGGAAAGGGATTTACCCGTCATTGTAAATGTGTTTATAACCAATATATAATTGTATTACATAGGTACAATTGAAATGTAAACTAAGCCTTTGTAGATATTTGATATACACAGTTTTATCCAGAGTGCATTTTGGCATATGTATATATTTTTATTTATAGAATTGTTTGTATTGTTTTTGGAGATTGTTAGAGGCATGTTAATCTTGAATATAGGCCAATAATACTGCTCAGGTTCTGCAGAACAGCACTTTTTTTAAGGAGTTTTGATATTCTTATATTGTTACGGTACTTGTTGATACTGTTTGTAAGTATCCATGTTATGTACAACGTTATGTACTGAATTTGTATTTGAATGTGAAATGAAAATAAAAATTATTTTTCCAAAAAAAAAAAAAAAAATCTGTTCTTATCAGTTTAA